>NC_141012.1:653428-708868 GCF_052327205.1 Somniosus microcephalus
CCCACACACGCACCGATTGGTCGACCGTCAGGTCACCAAAGCGTAGGATTGGTCAATCGTCCCATCACTCGACCGTAGGAGGGCCCGGCCGCACGCGGCAGCAAGCCGCCGTACGATTGGTCGACCTCGAGGTCACTCTGTCGCTAATGAGCGGATAATGAGACGCTAATGAGCGGAATGTTGAAGGTTTTTCGGATACCGCGGGCGCGATTTTAGCCCGGCCGAAACGTAAATACGCTTAAAACCGTCTCGGAAGCGTAAGCTTTCTTCGGAGGTAACGCGCGCGTAGGTACGCCCTGTAACTTTCGAGCGCATAGCCCGCCAGACGCACACGCGATGACAGACAGACAGAGAGAAGGACAGATGTACCGATTTATATATATATATAGATAGATTTGATAAGTTTGATAGCTACTTATAAGTTTGGGCTAGTATTTCTTGTTGCTGCTAACTCTTCAGTTGGGCCTATCTACTGTAATTCCATTTCTCTGCCTTTTCCAAGTATCCTTTTATATTCCATAATAATTAAATATACTTATTCAATTCACTTTTTAATGATATAGTCTCTGCCTCAATAACCATTTGCAGTAAAGTATTCCATGTTCCAATAACCCTGTGAAAAAAATTCTAACTTTGTTCTTCATAGTATCATAGAATGTTAGAGCACCAGAAACGGTGCATTTCAACCAGAGTATTTCACCATATCCTATTTGTTCTCCATACCTTTTGATATTCCTTTTTATTAAATAACTGGTTCTTTTAAGTATTTATAGACTCTGGTTCAGTAGTTTGCATTAGTGAATTCTTCATTCTGATTACCCATATAAATTATTATTTTCTAACCTCCCCTTTAATTCTTCCTGTGATTATCTTAAATTACTGTCTTGCTGACCAGTGGAAAAATGTCATCATTTACCTTATCATAATCCTTCCTCTAGTAATAGTCCTGAGCCTCTACTTCCTTTGTACCATTTTTACAGCCAATCTTTCAATATTTACCCTTAAAATTAATACATTTAATTTTATAGATCTGTATAACCTAGAATTCAATTTCCTTTTCTTATACCTGTGCTACCACCATTTAAAGATCTATGTAGCTGCACCCCTAGATATCTCTTCCGTTTTCCTCAGTTAAGAATCTTACCATTTTAGGGTATACTTCCTTTCACTGTTATTTTTTCCAAAGTGTACTATTTCACATTGAACTGCATCTGCCACCTATTTGACCACTCTACTAACTGAACTGGTCTATCATCCTCTTGCATTCTTCCACAGTTTGCCTTGCCCGCTAACTTGGTATAATCACAAAACTTTGATATCCTTACTGTTGAGGACCTAGTACAGATCCCTGGAGCACACCACTACCCAAATCCTGCCAACCTGACAGACATGCATTGACCTCTGTCCTTGCTGTCCCATAGCCATCTCTCCATCCATGCATCTACCTTTTCTTGGTATCATATGCCTAACATTCGTTGAAAAGGCTTTTATGTGGCACCTTATCACGTATAGTAAGTTCCTTGAAAAATGCAATCATTAGTCGAGCACAAACTGCCCTTCATAAATCCTGCTGACTGTCCTGGATTGCCTCACATTTTTCTATATGTTCACTAATTTAATTCTGTATTATGGAGTATATAAGTTTACCCCCAACTAGGGTAAGAATAACTGACCCATAATTTCTTGGCTTGTCCCTGTCCCTTTTCTGAACGAGGTTGTAACATTTGTCGCCCTCCAATCGTTTGGTATAAGTCCTGTTTCCAAAGAGTTTTAGAAAATTATGTTTAGTACCTCTGATATCGCCTCCCCTATCTCTCAGTATTCTGGGACATGTGCCAGCTAAGCCTGGTGACTTGCTTTCTATTTTCAGTCCATTAATTTTTTTTGTGTGTAACTTCCTTTTGAATATTTATCTTCAATCCAAAGCGTTCTGTATATTTTTCTCTCCAAACAGGTTCAGCTGTAGACAAGGTCATGGCAAGAAGCTGTCAAAGTTGTGAGACATTGTAACAGCCATTTTTGTCACGTGTAATGGCAGATTATTCATGGCAACTCCTGTAACTGAACCTGTTGCCAGTGGTCTCTTAAGCGCTTTCCCTTGCGCTAACTGGTGCAGGCGGGCTCGTGATATTAAGGCAGCAGAGAACATGAAATAATAGGTTTTCTATTACAGTCCCATTACAGCCTCATAGCCAGGTGGTATACTTTAGCATCTTAACAAATAACTCCACCTAGGTGATTGTCACTTTGGATTTAGGAGTAGTCTGGTGCTGCAATTTTTCACTTTTCCAATTTCCATCTCTGATATAAATCAATCTTCAATTGAACAGATGGGCCTAGAAATTCAGTGGGCTGCGCCACCCGTTAGCGCCTTAAGAGGGCACTTAGTGGGTTGGACGCCACTGGCCACGCCTCCCGCTAAATTTAGCGGTATGCTAATAGCGGCGCTAGCCGTTAGCGCTGCGCCACCACCGATGACGTCATCTGTGTGCGCAGCACCCCGCTACCGCCCTGATCGCGAAATTTAGTTGCGCCCCCTGCTTTAACGCAGCGACCGGTTCAGGGGGGCCTACCTGCAGCGGTCGAGGCACTGAGGTGCGGGGTGGCCACTTTTTTTGCTGGCCGCCTGCCAGCACCTCTCCGCGCGGTCGTCCCCGGCCTCCTGAGCCCCCCCCCCCCCGGGCGCGGAGTGCCGGCTGTGTTCCAAGAGCCTGGCACTTCTCGGTGCCGGGCTCTTTTGCCGGCACTCAATCTTTGATCGCGCTCCAGCAGGCCCCTCCCCTTTAAGAAGGGGAGGAAGGCCTGTGGTACCGCAGCGCGCCGTGCCGCAGCGTGTGGCGCTGCGGGAGGTTGCGCAGCGATATTGAGTTGCAGTGCCCCAAGAGGGATGCAGGGCGCCTCGAGTAGCGCCGTGCTTCCCTCTGGGGCGCGCAAAGTCAATTTCCGGCGGGCGGCCGCAACTACTTCCGGGGCGCTTGATATACCTATCAATTCATCCAATGAAAAGCGACAAGTTAAGAAAGTAACTATAGGTTTTTATTGGCTAAATAACAGAGCCCACCCTCGTGGGTGATCGGATACAACAAGGAGGAATGCCAGCCAGTCGACTACCTTTATACCTGGGCAGGTAGGTGGAGTCATGGGCGGAGTCAGCAGTGGTCAGCCCAGGTATAGCAGCGTGACAAGAGGCGACCTCGTATAGTGATACAACAGTGTGAACAGTGATAACCATAGAGTAACGATATAACAGTGATAACTATAGTGTAACGATAGTGAACGATAAAAGTGGTTTACCACATTCACCCCTTGTTTAGATTTGAGTCCGGCGGGGTGAAGTGTACTACCAGTTCTGGTATGTCAGTCTGTCCGGAGGCCTCGTAAGCCTTTCTGATCGTCGCAGCGGCGGTGTTGCATTATCCGGTGTTAATGCTGGTGTCTGCGTGGTCGGCGAAGGCTCGTGGGGTTCCGGCATGCCGTCTACCTGGGCTGGAATTGGGGGGGTGGTGGGGGGGGGGGTGAAGGTGGTGTCTCCGGAGTGCCCGAGGGTGCGAGGTCTCGTAAGGAGACTGTGTCCTCCCGCCCGTCTGGTTATGCCACATAGGCGTACTGGGGGTTGGCGTGCAGGAGGTCCACCCTCTCGACCAGGGGGTCCGTTTTATGGGCCCTCACGTGCTTTCGCAGCAAGACGGGCCCCGGAGAGGTCAGCCAGGTTGGTAGCGTGGTTCCCGTAGTCGACTTCCTGGGGAAAGCAAACATTCGTTCATGGGGGGTGGCGTTGATGGCAGTGCAAAGTAGTGACCGGGTGGAATGCAGCGCTGCCGGGAGGACTTCCTGCCAGCGGGAGGTTGGGAGGCCCTTAGACTTTAAGGCTAGGAGGACGGCCTTCCATACCGTCGCGTTCTCTCTTTCCACCTGGCCGTTCCCTCGGGGGTTGTAGCTGGTGGTCCTGCTTGCAGCAATACCTCTCGCTAGTAGGAACTGACGGAGTTCCTCGCTCATGAAGGAGGAGCCCCGGTCACTATGTATATAGTTTGGGAACCCGAACAAGGCGAAGAGGTCGTTCAGGCATTTAATGACCGTGGTACTGGTCATGTCTGGGCAGGGGAAAGCAAAGGGGGGAAACGGGAGTACTCATCAACAATGTTGAGGAAGTACACATTACGGTCAGAGGACGGGAGGGGCCCCTTAAAGTCGATGCTCAGGCGCTCGAAGGGGCGGGTGGCCTTGATCAGGCTTGCTCTGTCCGGCCTAAAGAAGTGCGGTTTGCACTCGGCACAGGTCTGGCAGTTCCTGGTCATGGTCCTGACCTCCTCGATGGAGTAGGGCAGGTTGCAGGCCTTAATGAAGTGGTAAAGTCTGGTGACCCCGGGGTGGCAGAGGTCGTTGTGGAGGGTCTGAAGTCTATCACGTTGCGCGCTGGCGCATGTAATTCGTGACAGAGCATCGGGGGGTTCGTTCAGCTTACCTGGCCGGTACAAGATATCATAATCATAGGTGGAGAGCTCGATTCTCCACCTCAAGATCTTGTCATTCTTGATTTTGCCCCTCAGCTTGTTATTAAACATAAAAGCGACCGAACGTTGGTCGGTAAGGAGGGTAAATCGTTTGCCTGCCAGGTAGTGCCTCCAGCGTCGTACCGCCTCCACAATCGCCTGGGCCTCCTTCTCGACCGACGAGTGTCGGATCTCAGGGCCCTGTAGGGCTCTGTTATTTAGCCAATAAAATTGATATACCTATCAATTCATCCAATGAAAAGCGACGAGTTAAGAAAGTAACTATAGGTTTTTATTGGCTAAATAACAGAGCCCACCCTCGTGGGTGATCGGATACAACAAGGAGGAATGCCAGCCAGTCGACTACCTTTATACCTGGGCAGGTAGGTGGAGCCATGGGCGGAGTCAGCAGTGGTCAGCCCAGGTATAGCAGCGTGACAAGAGGCGACCTCGTATAGTGATACAACAGTGTGAACAGTGATAACCATAGAGTAACGATATAACAGTGATAACTATAGTGTAACGATAGTGACCGATAAAAGTGGTTTACCACAGCGCTACTTTTAGCGCCCTGGCGAGGCTGGCGCCCCAAATGGGGCGCCACTGAATTTCTAGGCCATGGTACCTTGGTGGTCAGATATCCAGGACACTGTGTTTAGAATGCACTTTAAATGGGGTACTCGCGCTAGAGAAGAAGGACTTCACCAACTGCCCAGGGTCTGGCAGAAAGAGGACTAGGTGGTATTGCCTACTCAGTAAGAGCTTGGTGTATCCTCATGTATGTTCTGTACAAAAAAGTGTTCACATTAAGCCTGCTCATTCCTGCAGACCACCTACCACTTGTACAGTCATGGACCATGAACTAATCTACTGAGGAAGTCCAATAGCCACAGGAACCACTTCTGGAAGAGAAGATTTGGTGGAATTTGTCCTGCTCCCAATCAAATCCCCATCTTTGTATCAATTAAGTATTATTTACATTGCTCTGTCCTGACTGACTATATTCCACAGACAACATGATCCTAACAATCCTTGTAACCTTTGATTCTGTGCTTCACACCACAGATGTTTAGCTGGATCTCAAAATCAAATCAAATCAAATCAACTTTTATTGTCATTGTTAGTGCACAAGTGCAGTACAACGAAATGTAGGCTTGCGGCTCCCGAGAGTGTACATTTAGATTAAGACATTTAAACATTCAACATACATTTGGCTTGTAATACATAAACATAACCATAATAAAGTGCATTGGCAGATGTGCAGGCTTTAGAGTTTATTTGTGGAGTTCAGTAGGATGACAGCCCTGGGAAAGAAGCTGTTCCTAAATCTGGTCGTACGGGTGCGAATGCATCTGTAGTGTCTCCCAGATGGCAGGAGGGCGAACAGACTGTGGCTGGGGTGGGTAGGGTCTTTGATGATGGACCGTGACCTCCGTAAACAGCGTTTCTGGTATATGTGCTCTATGGTCGGTAGCCGGGTGCCGGTAATGTTAGATCATTCTTTTCCGATTCATCTGTGGAGAAAAGACCAGTTAAATCAGCTCAAAGCTTTTTGAGATCATAAGAAGTGGAGCAGGAGTAGGCCATACAGCCTTTCTTGAACAGCGGGGTTGCATTTGCTACCTTCCAATCCAGTAGGACATTCTAGAATCTAGTGAATTCTGGAAGATCCGAACCAATGCATCCACTCTCTCTGCAGCCACCTCATTTAAAACCATAGGGTGTAGGCCATCAGGTCCAGGGGATTTGTCAGTTTTTAGTCCCATTAATTTCTCCAGCACTTTTTCTTTACTAATATTAATTACATTAAGTTCTTGTTGGTTGATATTTCTCAGAGGTGCTCAGTCTTACTGTGCCTGTGTGCATAGTATCTGAAACTGGGTCTTGAGGCTGTTAGTGTGACTGCTAGTGTGGGGGCTGTTGGGCTGACTCACTCACACCAGTGAAGCACGCTGGCACCCCTTTTCATGCTGGTGCTGTTTGAGGATCCTGTTCAGCCATTTTGTGCCATGAAACTACCGGATTGTCGTAAAAACCCATCTGGTACACTAATGTCCTTTAGGGAAGGAAATCTGCCATCCTTACCCGGTCTGGCCTACAGGTTACTCCAGACCCACAGCAATGTGGTTAACTCTTAACTGTCCTCTGAAAACACAGCGTCAGTTTCACATGTACGCTGACGACGCCCAGCTCTACCTCACTACCTCTTCTCTCGACCCCTCCACGGTGTCTAAATTGTCAGACTGCTTGTCCGACATACAGTTTGGTCTTTCCAATTATTGGAAAGACCGAAGCCATTGTTTTTTATCCCCGCCACAAACTCCGTTCCCTCGCCACTGACTCCATCCCTCTCCCTAACATCTGTCTGAGGCTGAACCACACTGTTCGCAACCTTGGTGTCATATTTTACCCTGAAATGAGCTTCCGACCACATATCCGCAGCATAACAAAGACCGCCTACTTCCACCTCCGACCTTGCCTCAGCTCATCCGCTGCTGAAACCCTCATTCATGCCTTTGTTACTCCTAGACTTGACTATTCCAACGCACTCTGGCTGGCCTCCCACATTCCACCCTACGTAAACTTGAGGTCATCCAAAACTTGGCTGCCCGTGTCCTAGCTCGCACCAAGTCCCGTTCGCCCATCACCCCCGTGCACACTGACCTACATTGGCTCACGGTTAAGCAGCGCCTTGATTTCAAAATTCTCCTCGTTTCCAAATCCCTCCATGGCCTCGCCCCTCCCTATCTCTGTAATCTCCTTCAGCCCCACAACCCCCCGAGATATCTGCGCTCCTCTAATTCTGCCCTCTTGAGCATCCCTGATTATAATTGGTCAACCTTTGGTGGCCGTGCCTTCTGTTGCCTAGGCCCTAAGCTCTGGAATTCCCTGCCTAAACCGCTCTGCCTCGCTACCTCTCTTTCCTCCTTTAAGACGCTCCTTAAAACCTACCTCTTTGACCAAGCTTTTGGTCACATGCCCTAATTTATCCTTATGTGGATCGGTGTCAAATTTTTTGACTTAAAATACTCCTGTGCAGCACCTTGGGACATCTTACTATGTTAAAGGTGCTATATAAATACAAGTTGTTGTTGTTCTACTGTGAAGACAGACACAAAATATTTGTTTAGTGTCTGCCATTTCCTTATTCCCCATTATTATTTCTTCTGTCTCTGCCTCTAAGGGACCCACATTTACCTTCACTAATCTCTTTTGTTTTACATATATGTAAAAGCTCTTACAATCTATTTTTATATTTCTTGCTAGTTTACTCTCTATTTTCTCCCTCTATCAATTTCTTGGTCATTCTTTGCATTCCATGAACTCCGCCAACCTACTTTTGCCAATTTGGTTTGTCCAGTCTAAATGAAAATTACAGTCCCCCATGATTATTGCATTAGCCTTGTTACATGTTCCTCTAATTTCCTGATTTATTCTCTGTCCAACACTATGATCACTGTTAGGGGGCCTATAAACTACTCCCACCAGTGTTTTCTGTCCTTTGTTATTTTGCAACTCCACCCATACTGATTTTCTGGGCTAAGATCCTTTCTCCCTACTGCTTTTATCTCATCCTTTATCAGGGCTACCCCACCTCCCTTTCCCTGCAAACATGTCTCAGTAACCACGCCTTGATCACCCTGCAACCACATCTCAGTAATGGCTACTGGAGCAAACCCATTTATCTCTTTATTTGTGCCATTAATTCATCTGTCTTGTTGCAAATGCTTAGTGCATTCAGATATAGCGCCTTTAATTTTAACTTTTTACTATTTTTCCCTGATGTGGCCTTAGTCGCTAATGCCCTAATACCGTTATTAAACTCTCTGTCCCTTCCTGACCCAATCAGCTTGATTTTACCCAATCATGAAAGGGAATAGCAGTTGATCCAGGTGAATGTTTCATTATAGTGAATGGTTCAATTATATGGGGACACAATTCAAAATTACAAAATTTGGAATAAGGGCTGTTCAGCTGATCTTTTTTCATGGATGGTAATAGAATTGTGGTACAAGTTAGCATAAGGACATTGAAGCAGCAGTGTGAATGGGTTCAGCATACAATTGGATCTCTTTCTGGAGAGAAAAGGATGAGGCCTGCAATGTGATGGTGGGTCGTGGAGTTAATCTCTAAAGGATAAGTTTGTTGGACTGAATGGCATGTTCTGTTCCCTGCCAAAAGAAAGCTCTTTATTAATTGCATCCTATCTCCAAAGTATGCATTAAACCAAGAGGGATAAAGCTAAGATAATGCTTGCATGATGTTTCCCTGGAACTTTGTTTACTCTGACCTATTAGTCCCCTTGGTAACACATCTGTGTCCTCTCCCAAGCAGGGCATGCCCTTATCCCACTAGCAAGGAAACCTTGCACAATGATATCTGTATTTCACACACTCCGTCCTGTGATTTAGTTGCCACTGCTCTCTGTGTAAATTTTGGAGTGTAAAGCATTAAATCCACTTCTGTTTTTTTGTTTAGTTTAGATATTGAGATTGATTCAGTTTAACTCCTGCTGTGATCCATGCTTTTGTAGTGCTGAATGTCTGGGCCTTGTTTCATTTGGTTCAAATGATCCTTTAATTCACAGTCACTTTTGTTTTTAAGATTTTTCCATTTGCACTGAATCAGCTTCAGTGAGTGTACTTTCAGAATCTTTATGCATGTGCAAGTAGGATCATTGCACATTTGGGGATTTTGGTGTAGAGCTAGCAGGCTGGGAAAATGGCAATCAGCCAAGGGACAAAGTGGGTTTGATTAACAGAATTGGAAATTACTCCTTGCTTGAGGTATCATTTTAGACTCTGATTATCTCCATTTTGAGTTGGAAAGAAAGCTCATATTGTGCAAAACTGCAAATGGTTCTAACTGGGAGCGAGACTGTTGGTGAAGTGCTGCTGGAGTGAAAGTGAAGCCGGTTAGGTTCAGATCTCCAGAGACTCGCTCAGGTGCTGGAATGTTCCTTCCAAACAACAGCTCTCTGTTCCAGCTTTGTATGAGACTGACTCTCCCATGAACTGCTCATATTGCCTTATTTGTGGACAGGGACAGATTAGAATACTCTATGGACAGTGTTTCATTCTCACACTTGCTCTTTAAAATACACAGGAAATAATCTTCAACATTTGAGCTGTTAACCTGGACAATTACAAATTTATTGTTACTAAAATGATATGCCTTCCATAAACTGCAAATCAATTTGTTTTAGCATTCTGCATTGACCTATTTAATCTGGTTGGTTGATATTTCTCAGAGTTGCTCAGTCTTACTGTGCCTGTGTGTGTAGTATCTGAAACTGGGTCTTGAGGCTGTTGGTGCGACTGCTAGTGTGGGGGCTGTTGGGCTGACTCACTCTCAGCATTGAAGCACACTGGCATTCCTCACGCTGGTGCCCCTCGTCATGCTGGTGCTGTTTGAGGATCCTTTTGAAGGCAGCTCACCACTACCTTCTTGAGGGCAATTAGGGATGGGCAATAAATGCTGGCATTGCCAGCGATGCCCACATCCCGTGAACGGATAAAAAAAAATCTCAATACCAATCTTTGAGGGGCAAACCTTGTCACTGCTCACCTATCCAAGAATGTCCCTTTTCTCCCAATCCTCTGCTCCCTGTCCATTTCATGAGGTGGTCCCAATTCCAGCTAGCAACCTGATCACGGCCTTCCATAAATCCAGTACACAAGAACCATCGAACATCCTCTATCCATCGCGTCAGAACTCCCAGGTGCTGGGGTGGGGATATCATGGGGAGGGTGCAAACAATTCTGAAGAGGCAAGGAGAACAGCAAGAAATCATATATAAACAAAAGCAAAATACTGCAGGTGCTGGAAATCTGAAATAAAAACAGAAAATGCTGGAAATACTCAGCAGGTCAGGCAGTATCTATGCAAGAACTCGCAGTTCATCTAAAGACCGATGACATAAGAAATAGAATTTGCGTACTGCAAAGGGAGCTTCAACAATTAGATGATAGATTGAAGAGCAGGGTCTCGAGATTAGTATTCTAGGATTGCTCGTGGTAGTCGTCAGCATAGAAATAGTAAGATAAGACATTTAAATGCATGGCTGGAGATGGTCTAGGAGGGAAGGGTCAGGTTACTGGGACCAGTTCTGGGGCAGGAGTGGCCTGTACAGGATGGACGGGCTTTACCAATGTTCTCATTGCGAAAGTTGCTAGTGCTGTGAGGGAGGATTTAACTAATACGGTGGGGTGAAGACAAAACAGAGAGATGAGGTCGCAAGCAGGAGAGCAAAAGGTACACGCAACATAGAACAGTTGAAAGGAAAAATAAATCAGAAGGAAGAAGATTAAACGAGTTAAGATTGTTGGACAAAAGGTGGTTTCGGGTGTATCTATGCAAATGCACAAAACATCAATAAATTTGGTGAGCTAAAATATGAGTTTCTATGGGGTATAATAGCGTTAGCAGAGAGGAGGTTTAAACCAGAGAAAGACTGGGAGTTGAACATTCCTGGGTTCAGGAGGAGTAGCGTGGTAGTGTTAATCAATTATCCCATTGCAGCACTAGAACTAGGGGATGATGCAAAAGTTGATTCTATTTGGTTAAAGTTAGGGAATGAAGGTGGAAGTGTTGCTCTGCTGGGATTATATTAGAGACTGCTGAACAGTGGAAATAAGATAGAAGATAAAGATGCAGGAACAACAGGGCCATAATAATAGATGACTTTAATTAGCCAAGACAATTTGGGATTACATTGAGTCTACAGCACAGAAACAGGCCATTCGGCTCAACTGGCCTATACCGGCGTTTGTGCTTTTTTTTATTAGTTCCTGGGATGTGGATGTCGCTGGCAAGGCCAGCATTTATTGCCCATCCCTAATTGCCCTCGAGAAGGTGGTGGTGGTGAGCTGCCTTCTTGAACTGCTGCAGTCCGTGTGGTGAAGGTGCTCCCATAGTGCTGTTAGGGAGAGAGTTCCAGGATTTTGACCCAGCGACATTGAAGGAACGGCGATGTATTTCCAAGTCAGGACGGTGTGTAACTTGCAGGTGATGGTGTTTCCACATGCCTGCTGTCCTTGTCCTTCTAGGTGGTAAAGGTCGCGGGTTTGGGAGGTGCTGTCAAAGAAGCCTTTGCGAGTTGCTGCAGTGCATCTTGTAGATGGTACACACTGCAGACACGGTGCACCAGTGGTGGAGGGAGAGAATGTTTAAGGTGGTAGATGGGGTGCCAATCAAGCTCGACACGAGGCTACTCCCACCCCTTTTCATCTAACCCAATCAGCATACCCTTCTATTATTTTATCCCTCGTGCTTATCTAGCTTCCCCTTAAATGCATCAATGCTATTTGCCTCAATTACTCCTTGTGATAGTGCGTTCCACATTCTCACCACTCTCAGTAAAGAAGTTTCTACTGAATTCCATACTGGATTTATTAGTGAGTAGCTTATATTTATGGCCCCTAGTTTTGAATCTCCTACAAGTGGAAACAACATCTCTATGTCTATCCTATTGAACCCCTTCATCACTTTACAGACCTCTATTAAGTCACCCTTCAGCCTTCTCTTTTCTAAAGAAAAGAGCCCCAGCCTGTTCAGTCTCTCCTGAAAGTTATAACCTCTCAGTTCTGCCATCATCCTTGTAAATCTTTTTTGCACCTTCATCAATGCCTCTATATCCTTTTTATAAGCACAGTACTCCAAGTGTGGTCTAACCAAACCTCTGTACAAGTTTAACATAACTTATCTGCTTTTCAATTCTATCCCTCGAGAAATAAACCTGTGTCGCTACATTTAGTAAGTGTGTGCCTGTGCCCCTAGAGCCCATTGCTCCTCTACCCCATTTACATTTAGTAAGTGTGTGCCTGTGCCCCTAGAGCCCATTGCTCCTCTACCCCATTTACATTTAGTAAGTGTGTGCCTGTGCCCCTAGAGCCCATTGCTCCTCTACCCCATTTACATTTAGTAAGTGTGTGCCTGTGCCCCTAGAGCCCATTGCTCCTCTACCCCATTTACATTTAGTAAGTGTGTGCCTGTGCCCCTAGAGCCCATTGCTCCTCTACCCCATTTACATTTAGTAAGTGTGTGTCTGTGCCCCTAGAGCCCATTGCTCCTCTACCCCATTTACATTTAGTAAGTGTGTGCCTGTGCCCCTAGAGCCCATTGCTCCTCTACCCCATTTACATTTAGTAAGTGTGTGCCTGTGCCCCTAGAGCCCATTGCTCCTCTACCCCATTTACATTTAGTAAGTGTGTGCCTGTGCCCCGAGAGCCCATTGCTCCTCTACCCCATTTACATTTAGTAAGTGTGTGTCTGTGCCCCTAGAGCCCATTGCTCCTCTACCCCATTTACATTTAGTAAGTGTGTGTCTGTGCCCCTAGAGCCCATTGCTCCTCTACCCCATTTACATTTAGTAAGTGTGTGTCTGTGCCCCTAGAGCCCATTGCTCCTCTACCCCATTTACATTTAGTAAGTGTGTGTCTGTGCCCCTAGAGCCCATTGCTCCTCTACCCCATTTACATTTAGTGTGTGCCTGTGCCCCTAGAGCCCATTGCTCCTCTACCCCATTTACATTTAGTAAGTGTGTGTCTGTGCCCCTAGAGCCCATTGCTCCTCTACCCCATTTACATTTAGTGTGTGCCTGTGCCCCTAGAGCCCATTGCTCCTCTACCCCATTTACATTTAGTAAGTGTGTGCCTGTGCCCCTAGAGCCCATTGCTCCTCTACCCCATTTACATTTAGTAAGTGTGTGCCTGTGCCCCTAGAGCCCATTGCTCCTCTACCCCATTTACATTTAGTAAGTGTGTGCCTGTGCCCCTAGAGCCCATTGCTCCTCTACCCCATTTACATTTAGTAAGTGTGTGCCTGTGCCCCTAGAGCCCATTGCTCCTCTACCCCATTTACATTTAGTAAGTGTGTGTCTGTGCCCCTAGAGCCCATTGCTCCTCTACCCCATTTACATTTAGTGTGTGCCTGTGCCCCTAGAGCCCATTGCTCCTCTACCCCATTTACATTTAGTAAGTGTGTGTCTGTGCCCCTAGAGCCCATTGCTCCTCTACCCCATTTACATTTAGTGTGTGCCTGTGCCCCTAGAGCCCATTGCTCCTCTACCCCATTTACATTTAGTAAGTGTGTGCCTGTGCCCCTAGAGCCCATTGCTCCTCTACCCCATTTACATTTAGTGTGTGCCTGTGCCCCTAGAGCCCATTGCTCCTCTACCCCATTTACATTTAGTAAGTGTGTGCCTGTGCCCCTAGAGCCCATTGCTCCTCTACCCCATTTACATTTAGTAAGTGTGTGTCTGTGCCCCTAGAGCCCATTGCTCCTCTACCCCATTTACATTTATTATCCAATAAGTATGTGGCCTCCTTACTCTTCCTACAAAAATGCACCACCTCACACTTGCCTATATTGAAATTAATTTGCCAATTAAATAGCATTCTGTAAGTTTATTTATGTCTTCTATTTTGTCACAATATTCCTTTGGATTAACTACATCACCCAACTTGGTGTAGTCTGCAAATTTAGAAATTGTACTTCCGATTCCTTAGTCCAAATCATAAAGTAATGTAAGCAGCAAAGAAAGGATCAGAGAATATCTAGGAAACAGTGACCATAAGAGGTTTGATATAAAAAACTGAAAAGGAGACAACAAAGCCCAGAAAAATTGAGATAAGACAGTGGGAATGTTCAAATGGGAGTTGATTTGGGTGCGGACTAGACATATTCCCACAGGAAGAAATGGCAGTAAAAGTTTGTGGGATGAGTAGAGAAATTAAAATGAGACTCGAGAAAGAGGCGTGGACAAATCTAGAGCTGTGAACACAAAAGAAAATGAAGCGGAATGTGCAAAATATAAAGGGGAAGCGAATAAAATTGAGGCTATGAAGAAAGACTGACGTAATATATACAGGGAAACTAAATCATTTCTAAACAGATAAAGGGGAAGGAATTGGGAAGATTAAGAGATAAAAAGGAAGTCTTGTGGGAGGTGAACTACTGTTGGAGAGACCGAATGATTACTTTGCTTCAGGGGTATGATGGTGGGAATGATCTGGCAGTAGTGGGGAAGCTTCTAGAGGCCATAATGTGGGATAAATGTAATACTCACATAGAAAGACTTGTTGATTACAGGCAGCAAGCATGGACTTGTAAACGGCAAGTTCTGTTTGACAAATTTAAAGAGTCTTTGGGGAAATAAGAGTGTATTGATAAAGAAAATCCAGTGACTGTTGCAGGTAAAAGACATTCGATAAGGTGCCCTTTTTTATTGTTCATGGGATGTGGGCGTCGCTAGCAAGGCCAGCATTTATTGCCCATTCCTAATTGCCCCTTGAGAAGGTGGTGGTGAGCTGCCGCCTTGAACCGCTGCAGTTCGTGTGGTGAAGGTACTCCCACAGTGCTGTTAGGGAGGGAGTTCCAGGATTTTGACCCAGCAACAATGAAGGATCGGCGATATATTCCCAAGTCAGAATGGTGTGTGACTTGGAGGGGAATTTGGAGGTGGTGGTGTTCCCATGCGCCTGCTGCCCTTGTCCTTCTCGGTGGTAGAGGTCACAGATTTGGGAGGTGCTGTCGAAGAAGCCTTGGTGAGTTACTGCAGTGCATCTTGTAGATGGTACACACTGCAGCCACGATGTGCCAGTGGTGGAGGGAGTGAATGTTTAAGGTGGTGGATGGGTTTAATGATAAATGAAGACAACTGCCAGGAGAGCTGGTGCTGATGAGGCCTGTGTTTGTTAACTGACAGAAGAGGTGGTCCTGCTGTGTCCTTAGGGTGCATGGGGTAATCCATATTTCTGTATCGGTCTGGATTGGACATTTATTAAAAATCTGGAGTTTTGTACAGAGCCTGGTCCTCGTCTAACTAATGAAGCTCTCATTCTCATTCCATCCGAACATCATGGATAAAGGAGGAAGTTACATGCAAGGATTTGTCCCATACATGTTCCCAAATGCTGTTAATGGTGTCAGTACATTGAGTGCGGTCCTAGACTTAATGTCATAGAGCTATACAGCACAGAAAGAGGCCCTTCAGCCCATCGTGTCCGCGCCGGTCATCAAGCCCTATCCTAATCCCATTTTCCAGCACTTGGCCCGTACGTAGCCTTGTATACTATGGCGTTTCAAGTGCTCATCTAAATGCTTCTTGAATGTTGTGAGGGGTCCTGCCTCTACCACCCTTTCAGGCAGTGAGTTCCAGATTCCAACCACCCTCTGGGTGAAAAAGTTTTTCCTCAAATCCCCTCTAAACCTCCTGCCCCTTACCTTGAAACTATGCCCCCTGGTTATTGACCCCTCTACTAAGGGGAAAAGCTCCTTTCTATCCATCCTATCTATGCCCCACATAATTTTGTACACCTCATCAGATCCCCCCTCAGCCTTCTCTGCTCTAAGGAAAACAACCTGTCCAGTCTCTCTTCATAGCTGAAATGCTCCAGCCCAGGTAACATCCTGGTGAATCTCCTCTGCACCCTCTCCAATGCAATCACATCCTTCCTATAGTGTGGCGACCAGAACTGATCACAGTATTCCAGCTGTGGCCTAACTAGCGTTTTGTACAGCTCCATCATAACCTCCCTGCTCTTATATTCTATGCCTCGGCTAATGAAGGCAAGTATCCCATATGCCTTTTTAACCACTTTATCTACTTGTCCTGCTGCCTTCAGGGATCTATGTACATGCACACCAAGTTCCCTCTGATCCTCTGTCCTTCCTAGGGTCCTACCATTCATTGTGTATTCCCTTGCCTTGTTAGTCCTCCCAAAATGCATCACCTCACACTTTTCAGGGTTAAATTCCATTTGCCACTGTTCTGCCCATCTGACCAAACCGTCTATATCGTCCTGTAGCCTGAGACTTCCCTCCTCGCTATTTACCACTCCACCAATTTTCATGTCATCTGCGAACTTACTGATCATACCTCCTACATTCATATCTAAATCATTAATGTACACTACAAACAGTAAAGGACCCAGCACCGATCCCTGCGGTACACCACTGGACACAGGCTTCCAGTCACAAAAACAACTTTCAACCATCACCCTCTGCCTCCTGCCACTAAGCCAATTTTGGATCCAATGTGCCAAATTTTCCTGGATCCCATGGGCTCTTATCTTCTTGGCCAGTCTCCCATGTGGGACTTTGTCAAAAGCCTTACTGAAGTCCATGTAGACTACATCAACTGCACTACCCTTATCCACGCACCTAGTCACCCCCCTCAAAATTCAATCAAATTGGTTAGACATGATCTCCCCCTGACAAAGCCATGTTGACTATCTTGATTAATCCTTGCCTCTCCAAGTGGAGACTAATTCTGTCCCTCAGAATTGTTTCCAATAATTTCCCTACCACTGATGTTAGGCTCACTGGCCTGTAATTCCCTGGTTTATCCCTACTACCCTTCTTGAATAATGGTACTACGTTAGCTGTCCTCCAGTCCTCTGGCACCTTCCCTGTGACCAGAGAGGATCTGAAAATTTGTGTCAGAGCCCCTGCAATCTCCTCCCTTGCCTCACACAGCAGCCTGGAATACATCTCGTCCGGGCCTGGGGATTTATCCACTTTTAAGCCCGCTAAAACTGCTAGTACCTCCTCCCTCTCGATACTAATTTGTTCAAATATATCACAATCCCCCTGCCTGACTTCTATGCCTACATCGTCCTTCTCCATAGTAAACACAGATGCAAAATATTAATTTAAAACATCACCCGCATCTTCTGGCTCTACACACAGATTGCCACTTTGGTCCCTAATGGGCCCTACTCTTTCCTTGGTTATCCTCTTGCCCTTAATATACTTATAAAACACCTTGGGATTTTCCTTTATTTTGCCCACCAGTGTTTTTTCATGCCCCCTCTTCGCTCTCCTAATTTTTTTAAGTACCCCCCTGCAATATCTATACTCCTAGGGCTTCCACTGTTTTTAGTCCTTTGTATCTGCCAAAAGCCTCCCTTTTTTTCCTAATCCATTCTTGTAAATCCCTTGACATCCAGGGTTCCCTGGGCTTGTTGGTCCCACCCTTGACCTTTACGGGACCCGTTTATTCCAACTCTTTGCTTTCTGTCCGCCAACCAGTTCTCTGTCCAAGTCAATACCTTGCCCCCAATCCCATGTGCCTTAATTTTGCACGCTAATCTCTTATGCGGGACCTTATCGAAAGCCTTCTGAAAGTCCAAATACACCACATCCACTGGTTCTCCCTTATCTACTTTACCAGTTACATCCTCAAAAATTTCCAGTAGATTAGTCAAGCATGATTTACCTTTTGTAAATCCATCTTGACTTTGTCTGATCCTGTCACTGCTTACCAAGTGCTCTGCTATTACATCTTTTATAATGGACTCTAGCATTTTCCCCACTACCGATGTCAGGCTTACCGGTCTATAATTCCCCGCTTTTTCTCTACCACCTTTTTTGAATAGTGGGGTAATATTAGCTACCCTCCAATCCATGGGTACTGTTCCAGAGTCTATCGAGTTCTGGAAGATGACCAGCAATGCATCTACTATCTCTAGGGCCACTTCCTTAAGTACCCTGGGATGTAGATTATCAGGCCCTGGGGATTTATCGGCCTTCAATCCCATCAATTTTCCTAACACCATTTCCCTACAAATACTGATTTCTTTCAGTTCCACCCTTTCATCAGACCCCCCCGGCATCTCTGGGAGGTTATTTGTGTGGGATTGGCCTTTATATTCTACAGTAGTCAACACTAAGTTTCAACATTGATTGCAATGTACTATAGGGATTTACCATCTGAAATTAACTGCTCTCCACTTATTTCTAGATACCATGAACTGGTAACACAATATGGTGTGCTGGAGCCATTGGCGGTGGTTGACCTTCGACCCCAGAGCCGTGCTAAGGTTGAAGTTCACTTTGAGGGTAAAGTTGAAGTCATGAATATTCGTCTCGATCAGACGGTGGCTGATCTGAAGAAGCAACTTCGAACTGTCGTACAGTTATCAACCAATAATATGCGCTTGTACTACATTGATCAAGACATGGTAAAGGCTTTTGGACCAGAAGAAATGAAATTCAGCACACGTGCTCTTCACTCGTTTAGTATTCGAGATGGAGATGAGATTCATGTAGAACCAAAAACAAAATAGTCTTGTGAATTTACTCTCAATCTTTGCACTTTTTACACAAGTATTTTGTTCGTTAATGAAAGTGTTGCTGGGTCACAGTGCATTTTCACAACTGTAACTGTTAAGGGGTTAGTGATCCAACACATTAGTGCTGAATCTAGTTCACAAAAAAGATCAAAGTTCCTGCCATTAATGAAGAAAGTTTCTATGAAGGACATAAAGAGAAACCTTCTTGAGGCAACCCCGTAATAACGGACCCTGAGATCGCCATCAATCATTGGTCATTAGAGGCATGTGGTGTGATGTGATTATTGAAACCAACAGTGTAAAGTATTGCTAATTACTTTACTGTGCAATATATCAAATGAAGGGCAGACGTTGAATGAGGTTACACAAATCTAGGGTTACGGCCTGTGTGTGACTTTGTTTAATTACCAATCACTCAAGTTTTTGTGAACCTAACTCATCAGTATCGTGCAATATAATTGGGATTTTATGTTTACTTATTGTAAATATACCTACAGATATTAGAAAGATGGGGTAAGATACAGAGCATAAAATTCTTGTTCCTCATCGTCAAAGCTGCATAAAATCATCCCATCAATACATGAAATAGTTAAGCCATTTATTAGTTTCACTCAGTTACATCACCCACCCTCCTGCCATCAGAAATATAGGGAAGATATTATCCTTCTCCTTTAAAAACAGGTTTTAGATACATTACTGCATTATGTATTTCAATAGTAACTTTCAAGAGGGAATTGGATATATACTTTAAAAGAAAAAATTTGGAGGGCTATGGGGAAAGAGCAGGGGAGTGGGAATAATTGGATTGAATCTTTCAAAGAGCTGGCACAGGCACGATGGGCCAAATGGCCTCCTTCTGTGCTGTATGATCCTATGATTATTTTAATATTTCAAAAACATGAATGAGTATGATTTCTGAATCAATGACAATCCTTTTAGCAGAATCCATTTCTTAGCCCTTGCAGTACCTGGTTCAGTTCTGAATATGATGTTTATACACAGGCAGTGAGCACTAAGCTGCACAAGTCAGTACCTTGAACACAATGCTACATAATTAATGCACATCCACACTGGCCGCAGTGCTGTACAAACTGCACACACTACAACAGTACTTTATAAGTTGTATATGTATATGGTTTCTGCATTGCATTCAGTGTGTTGACTGTGCAATATACATATAAGTACATTTAATTATGTGGCATTAATATATTGAAAGATTCAAATTATCCCATAAATGGCAAGCGTAAACCTCAAGTGTTGTCTCACCGTCATTTTCAATCTGGAGATGTTAAATCCTTGGAACATGTTCCAAGTTGCATTATTCCATTTAATGTGTTTTGTTATTTGTGCATGTGTTTAATGAATTGTTCACAGAACTATATTAATTCTGTTAGTAACAACTTTTTTTGACCGTGGTGAGTTAATGGCTGATGGTGTGCACCCGTGTTCTAATCGTCTGATTGAGAGAGATCGTTGTGTAAATAATCACATCTCAGGGTTCATTTTCTCCCATGGTTTGAAATGCTGTCCTTGGGCCCCTTTGGGGAGATATTTATGCTGCAATATTCCCACGTCACTGTTCGTCAATCATGGAATTCGATCTGCTGATTGCTGTAATGGAAGGAACTGATTTTGTGTTCTGGAGTGAGACTCATGTGGTGCCAAGTCAGGGTAGGGCCCTAAGCAGGCATTAAGATTTAACAGGACAATGTTCCTCATTGCTTGTCCCCTATACAGATAGGCAGAACGTGCTGTTTGTATATGGAGATTTGCTACATTCAAAGGAAAACTGCACCTAAGATGAGTAATCATTTGCCTGCAGTTTGCAAGAAACTTGACCCAAGTGGAATGCTCCATTCCCATATATCTGTGTATGTTGAACTGTGACCTTTAGGATTTATTTGTAATCCTGCTGTTTTAACAATGTGTGAAATCAGGAACCTGGTGTATCTGGTTACGGCTTTGTCCTCTGAATGATGTTAGAAATTCTTTCATATAAAATATTTCAATTGTTTTGGGACTCTGAAGGTGAATTTCTGCTGTGGTGTAATGATGTCACTAGATAGATATTGGAGGCTGGTGGGGGTAAAAAGAATGAATCTGAGAGAAATGTCCAGCAAGCAGCCAACACTGAACTGGCAGAGAGCAAGGCTGCAGCAACCCAGTTCCAATCAGTAGTTACAGTATTGATTCATAGCTGGTAGCTGACTTCTGTCCACCCTGTTGTGGTATTTTGTCTGCTTGCATGCTTCTGGGCAGTAAATTTTAATGTATTGAAAGTGAGGGGGGAGGTCTGCACTTTCAAAACATTTAAAACAACCGTTAATTTATAAAATGTCCTGGAGATTCATAGACCCATCAATACTTTCCTAGTTGGGCTCGACACTGGAGTTATACTCTGCACCGGGTCCAGTGACATGATGTGAGACTGTCTCCCTCACCTCCGCAATCCAGTCAGGATCTGACTCTGGATTTATACTATCACCTTTTTAAAAGAGGCTGCACTCAGTAACACCAAACATCAGCGAGTCAGGTAAAACTCAACATTACTTGTTACTTGCACAATGTTGAGGGAGATGACGGGGCAAAGGATCAGCCAGCTTTTAAGCAGCTTCCATGTTTTCCTATTACTGTACATGAGATGGAATGTAAACCTCATAATATGAAATTGGAGATATGAGGACTATAACATTTTTCTTTTACTATGTAAAACTTGTAATTTGTTATTTTTGGCCCCACCTTCCTCATAGAAGTTACTACTGTAAGTTGGGTCCCTGGTTCTGGAGGGGTAGTAACGGCCATATCACTTGTGCCCTTTGGTAACACGTCCATTGCTGTGCCTCTTTGGGGTGCCTTTATTGCTGTTTCCATTGCTGTGTCTCATCACTGGTCTCAGTATTTTATGTTGTTGCCTGATGTCATTCTAGAACCTGCATGTTGATCGAGCTTAACTCATTCTGTATCTGAAACATTAATCTAAAGCTATCCGTTAATGAATCAAACTCTGCATTACTGAGTCAATCTCTCAACTATACTGCATGTAAATCCATTTAATTTTAGTAAGTGAGTGAGCATATTTCAATCTAATTATTGGCTGAAAAATTATAGGGAATATTTTAAGTACTGTACAGCTTAATGAATTATCATGGCCAATAAAAAGCTCAATTTCCATACCAAGGATTGCAGTGATCATTTCTGAGTGTTCGGGTTGTGGTTAAACAGACCAAAGCAGTTCCCTGTAGATCCAGTAGATTGTGTTTCGGTTTTTGAGGGGGAAAATACAACCCTTTCTGTCCTCTTACACTCCTCCACACCAACTACCAAAATAAGCCTTTTTTTTATTTAATTGAACCTGCTGTCTGGGAAGCCAGAATTGTTGTATTTACATAGACCCACAGATTAGCAGATGATGTAGACAAATACTGAAACCCATGTGAGTGCCCATTGATGCATCCTATTACAAGCACTCTTATCTCCCAGATTTGGTGCTGTCAGTCACATATTGAAGATGTCACTAATATTTCTGTTTTGTATCACTTTTTGGTGCCGGAGGTTTTGGTTCTCATGTAGGAAACACTGGCCAATTAACATCACACGTTGGGATCTCTACTGTGAATGGGTTCCAGAGCTTGCCGTGTGCTGGGGAGAGAAACCTTGAAACAGGTCGCATTTTAGAAATTCTGCCCATGGAGAGATAGAAAGAGCAAGCTGCAAAACTCAGTGACTTGTACAACTTGGCTAAATCTGAGACTGCCTTTTTTTAAAAAAGGGCAAATCATAATCCCTCCAGTTTTGTATAGTCATGATCCTCACATCCTCTCAGAAGGATTGCCAGTTGATGTTAGGCTTGTTTGGGCCTTAAAGTCACTGCAACACTAATAATCTGGTGCAGTCTCCAAAGATTTCCTCATAATTTTGCAGCCAATTGGTAATCAAGGGGCTTCCATACCAAAGCTCAGGTCTACTTCCCTATCACAGATGCTCCCACTCTGGTGAAGGAACCCCTTTCCATAAGCTAGCCCCTTCCATGATCTTGAAGTGTAGCTAAAATCACATGGGGGGGGGGGGGGAAGAAGCAAAACCAAAGTCCTATCATTTTTTTATGATGCACTTTTAACTAATTAGTTATTTTTCCACTGAGTCAAAGCAGAGAATGTGAATGGGCAAATTGTCAGAATTTGATATACAAATGAAAACCGCACTCACCATACCAACTGAGTGACTTACTATGGTAGACGTAGAGATGGTGTTTCCACTTGTTGGGAATCCAAAACTAAATATAAGATAGTCATTAATAAATCCAATAAGGAATTCAGGAGAAACTTCTTTACCCAGAGAGTGGTGAGAATATGGAACTCGCTACCACAGGGAGTGGTTGAGACGAATAGTATAGATGCATTTAAGGAGAAGCTAGATAAACACACGAGGGAGAAAGGAATAGAAGGATATGTTGATATGGTGTGATGAAGTGGGGTGGGAGGAGACTCGTGTGGAGCATAAACACCGGCATGGACCAGTTGGGCCGAACAGCCTGTTTCTGTGCTGTAATTCTATGTACTAAGCTACTTCAGAGAGCACAGAGTCAACCAGAAAGTGTGGACTAAAGTCACGTGTAGGCAAAATCAAGCAGGGATGGCAAATTCCATTCCTTGAGGGACAGCAGTGAGATGGATTTTTTTAATGAAAATCTGGCACTTTCCATTTTCACTTTTTCCATTGCTAACCCACAAATTACCAGATTTTTCAAATTCATTTTCACAACTTGCTATGGTGGAATTTGAATTCCTGCCCTCTGGGTTGCTAGTGCAGGACCAAAACTCCGCCAAGTAGGATTTGAGTTAGTAAAAGGGGTAGTCTTGTTAGCAGGATTAGAAATAGCGGCATCTGCAATAGGGCGGCAGTTAGCAGATTAAGTGCATTGCTCCAAGAGTACAATCCTAACTAGGAGAGCGGTCTCCATAATGAAACGTGATAGCAAGGCCTCATTTTTTCTGACATTCTCTAGCAGTTCTTGCATGGTCTATGATACTTGGATAACAGAAGGTCTGTGCTAACCACTTAAAATAAAGAAGAACTATCCTCTGATCGTTTCCTACTCAATGCTTTCTAATCCTCAAGTTTCCTGATCAGGGAATTTCCCAGCGGAATGACCATTGTACTACTTTAAAGAGCCTAAGTTTAGAGAGTTTTAAAATATTCCAATGTGAAAAAACAGAATCTCAAGAAGTGAAATTGCAATAGACTTAGAAAAAACTTCAAACAAACACAACACAAAGTTCAGAAAGTAAAAGTCAACGGAGACTGGTTTTGTGACCAAACCGCAATCTGCGCATTTCATGGACAATTTGGAAAATCCTGAACTCCATAAATATTTGTACATTTAATTATTCGTTCTGTCACCACAATGAAGAGCCTCCGACATTCACAGCTGCAAACTGCATAATCACCGTGCACACTCGACGCAAGACACAGTCACGTGGGCAACCAGCACAGCGCATTATATTCTAACATTTCCCCTCTAACCAGCGGGATTATAGGTAGCAGAAATAGTAAATTTACAACAACAACTTGTATTTATACAATGCCATTAACATAGTAAAACGTCCCAAGGCCCTTCACAGGAGCGAGGTATCAGGACAGGTGACCAAAAGCTTGGTCAAAGTGGCAGGTTTTAAGGAACGTCTTAAAGGAGGAAAGAGGTGAGGTTTAGGGAGGGAAATCCAGAGCTTAGGTCCTTGGCAGCTGAAGGCACAGCCGCCAATGTTGGAGTGATTAAAATCGGGAATGCTTAAGATGCCAGAATTGGAGGAGCGCAGATATCTCGGAGGGTCATGGTGCTGGAGGAGATTACAGAGATAGGCAGGGTCGAGGCCATGGAGGGATTTGAAAACAAGGATGGGAATTTTAGAAGCGAGGTATTGCTTAACCGGGAGCTAATATAGGTCAGCGAGCACAGGGGTGATGGGCGAACGGGACTTGGTGCAAGTTGGGATGATCTCATGAGAACATAAGAATTAGGAGCAGGAGTAGGCCACATGGCCCCTCGAGCCTGCTCCGCCATTCAATAAGATCATGGCTGATCTTCAACCTCACTTTCCTGCCCGATCCCCATATCCCTTAATTTCTCTGAAGTCCTAAAATCTATCGATCTTAGCTTTGAATACACTCAATGACTGAGCATCCACAGCACTTTGGGGCAGAGAATTCCAAAGATTCACAACCCTCTGAGTGAAGAAATTCTTCCTCATCTCAGTCTTAAAAGGCCAGTTCCTTATCCTGAGACTATGCCCCCTAGTTCTGGACTCTCCAGCCAGGGGAAACAATCTCTCAGCGTCTACTCTGTCAATCCCCTTCAGAATCTCATATGTTTCAATGAGATCACCTCTCATTCTTCTAAACTCGAGAGAGTATAGGCCCAAGGGCAGGAAGGTAGTGCAGAAATCCCCTGGGGTTGTCTCCCTTAGCAACAGGTTCACCGCCTTAGGTACTGTTGTCGGGGGGGGTGACACATCGGGGGAAGGCACCAGCAGCCAGGCTCATGGCACCATGACTGGCTCTGTTGCAAAGAAGGGAGGGAAAAAGAGTGGCAGGGCTATAGTAATAGGGGATTCGATTGTAAGGGGAATAGATAGGGGTTTCTGTGGTCGCGACCGAGACTCCAGGATGGTATGTTGCCTCCCTGGTGCAAGGGTCAAGGATGTCTCGGCGCGGGTGCAGAACATTCTGGAGGGGGAGGGGGAACAGCCAGTTGTCGTGATACATGTTGGTACCAACGACGTAGCTAAAAAAAGGGAAGAGGTCCTACAAGTAGAATTTCGGGAGTTAGGAGCCAAGCTAAAAAGTAGGACCTCGAAGGTAGTAATCTCTGGATTACTACCAGTGCCACGTGCTAGTAAGAGTACAGAGAACAGGATAGTTAGGCTAAATACGTGGCTTGAGCAGTGGTGTAAGAGGGAGGGTTTTAAATTTTTGAGGCATTGGAACCAGTTTTGTGGTAGGTGTGACCTATACAAAAGGGACGGTCTACACCTGTGCAGAGATGGAACTGATGTTCTCGGGGTAATTTTTGATAAAGCAGTTCGGGAGCATTTAAACTAGTATGGCAGGGGGCTAGAAACCTATGTAGTGAAATAGAGGAAAGTGAAAGGCAGACAGAAATAAATGATAAAAGGGTGAGGAACAAAAAACAAAGGGCCAAACTAATTCATAAAAAATGTGAGCATAAAAAAAGCCTGAGGGTTTTATACCTTAATGCGAGAAGCATCAGGAACAAGGTAGATGAATTAGCTGTGGAAATAGAGGTTAATAATTATGACCTAATTGGGATTACGGAAACATGGTTGCAGGGTGAGCAGGGCTGGGAGCTTAACATACAGGGGTATTCAGTATTTAGGAAGGATCGACAAAAAAGAAAGGGAGGAGGGGTAGCATTGCTAGTAAAAGAGGGGATAAATGCAATTGAAAGGAAGGATATTAACTCAGTTAATACAGAATCTATATGGGTGGAGCTAAGAAATAGCGAGGGGCGAAAAACATTAATAGGAGTGGTATATAGGCCTCCAAATAGTAAAATAGAGGTTAGGGAGGGCATCACGAGGGAAATTAGAGAAGCGTGCAATAAGAGCACAGCTGTCATCATAGGTGACTTTAACTTACATATAGATTGGACTAGCCTAATCAGTAAAAATAATGAGGAGGAGGAATTCCTTGAGTGTTTGAGGGATGGTTATCTGGATCAATATGTCGAGGAACCAACTCGGGAACAGGCTATATTGGACTGGGTACTGTGCAATGAGAAGGGACTAATCAGTAATCTTGTTGTACGGGGACCCTTGGGTCAGAGCGATCATAACATGATCGATTTCTCACTCGAAATGGAGAGCGAAGAAAGTGACTCAGAGACTAAGGTCCTGAATTTAAACAAGGGGAATTATGATGCCATGAGACGGGAACTGAGTAGGTCTGATTGGACAACGTTCCTGGGAGGACTGGAGGTAGATAAACAATGGCAAACATTTAAAGATAGAATGACAAAATTGCAAAAATTGTTTATACCAATCTGGCATAAAAGGAAATCTAAAAAGGTGACTCAACCGTGGATAACAGGGGAAATTAGAGACAGCATAAAATCCAAAGATAGGGCGTATAAAATAGCCAAAAAAAGCGCCAGAGCGGAAGATTGGGAACAGTTTAAGATAGAGCAAAGGAGGGCAAAGGGCATAATCAAGAGGGGCAAAATAGCTTACGAAAACAAGCTGGCGGAAAATATAAAAACTAACTCCAAAAGCTTTTATAAGTATATCAAAAGGAAAAGACTGGTGAAAACCAAAGTTGGTCCATTGCAGTCAGATACGGGGGAATATATAATGGGAAATAAGGAAATGGCAGATCAACTAAATGCATACTTTGGGTCAGTCTTTACGAAGGAAGACACAAAAAACCTCCCTGGGATATCGGGAAAAATAGGGACATTGGCAAAGGAGGAACTGACGCAAATCAATATCTCTAAGGATATGGTGTTAAGGAAGCTAAAGGGATTGAAGGTGGACAAATCCCCAGGGCCTGATAACATGCATCCTAGGGTACTGAAGGAGGTGGCCCTAGAGATAGCGGATGCACTAAGGATGATTTTTCAGAATTCATTAGACTCGGGAACAGTGCCGATGGATTGGAGGGTAGCTAACGTTACCCCACTATTCAAAAAGGGGGGTAGGGAAAAAGCAGGTAATTACAGACCTGTAAGCCTTACATCAGTTGTGGGCAAAATGCTGGAGTCCATCATTAAGGATGAAATAGCGGAGCACTTAGCAAATGGGGACAGGATAGGACAGAGTCAACATGGATTTACAAAGGGTAAATCGTGCTTGACTAATCTATTGGAATTTTTTGAGGGAGTAACTGGTAGAATAGATGGGGGAGAGCCAGTAGATGTGGTGTACCTGGACTTCCAAAAGGCCTTCGATAAGGTCCCACATAAAAGATTAGCATGGAAAATTGAGGCTCATGGGATAAAGGGGAAAGTTTTGGCGTGGATAGGGAACTGGCTGTCAGATAGAAAACAGAGAGTTGGAATAAACGGCTCATTTTCTGAATGGCAGGCAGTAACAAGTGGGGTACCACAGGGATCTGTCCTGGGCCCCCAGCTGTTCACAATTTACATTAATGACCTGGATCAGGGAGTCGGATGCAGCATTTCCAAATTTGCAGACGACACTAAACTAGGAGGGGGGGTGGGCTCAGAGGAAGAGACCAGGAAGCTCCAGAGCGATTTGGACAGACTGGGCGATTGGGCGGATAAATGGCAGATGCACTATAATGTGGACAAGTGCGAAGTTATCCACCTTGGGTGCAGGAACGGGAGGGCAAATTATTATTTAAATGGCAATAGATTGGGAGAGGGGGAAGTACAGAGAGACCTGGGTGTTCTTGTACACCAGTCACTGAAGGCGAGCATGCAGGTGCAACAGGCGGTCAAGAAGGCAAACGGTATGCTGGCCTTCATAGCAAAAGGGTTAGAATACAGGAACAGGGATACCTTGCTGCAGCTGTACAGGGCACTGGTGAGACCACACCTCGAGTACTGTGTACAGTTTTGGTCGCCTCATCTGAGGAAGGATGTTCTTGCCATGGAGGGGGTGCAGCGGCGATTCACCAGGCTGATACCAGGAATGGCGGGAATGACCTATGAGGAGAGACTATGTAGTTTAGGGATGTACACACTGGAGTTTAGAAGATTGAGAGGGGACCTCATAGAAGTGTATAAAATTCTGACAGGTCTAGACAGACTGGATGCAGAAGGAATGTTTCCCTTGGCGGGTGAGAACAGAACTAGAGGACATAATTTAAGGATAAGGGCTAAACCATTTAGGACAGAGATGAGGGGGAATTTCTTCACTCAGAGAGTGGTGAACCTGTGGAACTCATTGCCACAGAGGGCAGTGTACGCCAGCTCATTAAATATATTTAAGAGGGAATTAGATATATTTCTACGGGCAAAAGGGGTTAAGGGTTACGGAGAGAAGGCGGGGACGGGATACTGAATTAAAGGATCAGCCATGATCTCATCGAATGGCGGAGCAGGCATGAAGGGCCGAATGGCCTACTCCTGCTCCTATCTTCTATGTATCTATGTAATCTACTCAATCTCTCCTCATAGGACAACCCTCTCATCCCAGGGATCAATCTAGCGAACCTTTGTTGCACCGTCTCTAAGGCAAGTATATCCTTCCTTAAATAAGGAGACCAAAACTGTGCTCACCAGAGCCCTGTACAATTGTAGCAAGGCTTCCTTATTCTTGTACTCCAACCCTCTAGCAATAAAGGCCAACATGCCAGAGAAGGATGGGAATTTGCCTTTTGCTACAGGAAACTTCGCGATATCCGGCACCGACGGTACCGAGCTGCTGCCAATCTATCAAAACTTCCGGATAGACCAGCGCTAATGTTGAAGGATATGGAGGTTTTCATCTCCGTATCTGACAACAAACACTGTTGCTTAGCAACAGCCTGTAAACACTCGGCCCGTACCTTGGAAGCATCTCTGAAGCTGTTGCTAAGCTACAGAGACGCTTTCCAGAGCCTGACTGTTAAAAAAATGCTAGGAGAAGAAAAAAAACCTAACCAAAATGGCTGCTGATTTCTGCCGTTAGATCGAGGTTTCCGGACATACAACCTTCGGATAAACCAAAGTTTCCTGTATTTGCCTTCCTAATTGCTTGCTGTTCCTGCATGCTAACTCTGTGTTTCTTGTACGAGGACACCCAAATATCTCTGAACACCAACATTTCATAGTTTCTCACCATTTGAAAAATATTCTGTTTTTCTATTCTTCCTATCAAAGTGAATAACCCCACATTTCCCCACATTATACTCCATCTGCCACCTTATTGCCCATTCACTTAACCTGTCTATATCCCTTTGCAGGCTCTTTGCGTTGTCCTCACTTCTTACTTTTCCACCTAGCTTTGTATCATCAGCTAACTTGGATACATTGCACTCAGTCCCTTCATCTAAGTCATTAATATAGCTTGTAAATAGCTGAGGTCCATGAGAATTTCAAGTTTCCGGAGGGTAGAACGTGGAAGGCTGTCCAAGAGTGCATTGGAATAGTCAAGTCTAGAAGTAAAGGCATGAATGAGGTTTTCAGCAGCAGATGAACTGAGGCAAGCGCGGAGTCGAGCAATGTTACGGAGGTGGAAATAGACAGTCTTAGTGATGGCGCACACATGTGGTCAGAAACTCCTTTCGGGGTCAAATATGACTCCAAGGTTGTGAACAGTCTGCTTCAGCCTCGGACAGTTGCCAGGGAGAGAGATGGAGTCGGTGGCGGGGACCAAAGACAATGGCTTCAGTCTTCCCAGTATTTAGTTGGAGGAAATTTCTGCCAAGATGTCGGACAAGAAGTGTAACAATTTAGAGACAGTGGAGGGGTCAAGAAAGGTGGTGGTGAGGTGGAGCTGGGTGTCGTCAGCGTACATGTGGAAGATGATGCTGCATTTTTGGATGATGTCGCCGAGGGGAAGCCTGTAGATGAGAAATAGGAGGGGCCAAGGATAGATCCTTGGGGGACACCAGAGGTAACGATGCGGGAGCAGGAAACAAAGCCATTGCAGGTGATTCTCTGGCTATGATTAGATAGATAAGAATGGAACCAGGCGAGTGCATTCTCACCCAGCTGGACAATGGTGGAGAGGTGTTGGAGGAGGATGGTGTGGTCAACCTTGTCAGAGGCTGCAGACAGGTCGAGGAGGACAAGGAGGGATAGTTTACCATTGTTATAGGATGTCATTTGTGAATTTGAGAAGAGCCATTTCAGTACTGTGGCAGCGGCGGAAACCTGATTGGAGAGATTCAAACATGGAGTTCGGGGAAAGATGAGCATGGATTTGGGAGGCAACAACACGTTCAAGGACTTTGGAGAGGAAAGGGAGGTTGGAGATGGGGCGATATTTTGCAAAGACGGAGGGGGTCAAGGGTTGTTTTTTTGAGGAGAGGTGATGACGGCAGATTTGAAGGAGAGGGGTACAGTACCTGAGGAGGCAGCCGTTAACAATATCAGCTAATTTAGCAATAGAATTTGAGTTCCCAGAAATAACAGCATCAATAGGGTTGGAATTTTAGAAACAATAGTCTCACCAACAACAATAATTTGCATTTCAATAGCATTGGAGTTACCAAGAACAGCAGTTTATTAGGAACAGAATTAGAGTTAGCAAAAATAGCAGCACGACCAACAGGACTAAGGTTAGCAGAAAAAGTGCCTTTATCGGGAAGATTAGAGTTCAGCGAAGAAGCATTTGAGTTATCAGGAAAAGTGGGCTCGGGAACAAGATAAGTGTATCTGGAGACTGCAGCCTCATAAACAGGATTCAAGTAGATAGGAGTGATAGCCACACCAGCACAGTTAGAGTTAGCAGAAACAACATTGTTATCAACGGGATTAGATTTAACACAGAAATAAACATTACTGGTAGGATTAATGAAAGTAGAAACAACAAGCTCTCGGGCAGGATAAGAGTTAACAGCAGGACCAGCGGCACTATTAGCATTAAAGGTAGTAACAAATAGCAATTTTAACATCAATATTGGAGTTAATGGTGCAGCAGCCTTATTATTACTACTAAACAGAAACAGAGTTTAGCATTATCAAAAACATCAGCCTTAAGAAAGGATTAGAGTTAACAGAAGCAACAGTTTGACCGGCAGGTTTGGAGCTAGCAGAAATAGCTACAGGTGTGGTGCCAGAGGACTGCTAACATGGTACCGTTGTTTTAAAAAAGAGAAAGGGATAGACCAAGTAATTACAAACCAGTCAGCATAACCTTGGTGGTGGGAAAATTATTGGAAAAAATTCTGAGAGACAGGATAAATCTTCATTTAGAAAGACATGGATTAATCAGGGATAGTCAGCATGGATTTGTTAAGGGAAGGTCGTGTCTGACTAACTTGATTGAATTTTTTTAAGAGGTATAAGAATATAAGAAATAGGAGCAGGAGTCGGCCATTCAGCCCTTCGAGCCTGCTCCGCCATTCAATGAGATCATGGCTGATCTTCTGCCCCAGCTCCATTCATCGGCCCTATCGCCATATCCCTTGATGCCCTTACTAGTCAGAAATCTATCGACTTCTGTTTTGAATATACCCAATGACTGAGCCTGCACAGCCTTCTTGGGTAGAGAATTCCAAAGATTCACCACCCTCTGTGTGAAGAAATTTCTTCTCATCTCAGTCCTGAATGGCCTACCCTTTATCCTGAGGCTGTGACCCCTAGTTCTAGACTCCCCAGCCAAGGGAAACATTCTCCCAGCATCCACCCTATCAAGCCCTGTAATAATTTTGTATGCTTCAATGAGTCCCCTCTCATTCTTCTGAATTCAAGAGAATACAGGCCTAGTTTACTCAATCTCTTCTCATACGACAGTCCCGCCATCCCAGGAATCAATCTTGTGAACCTTCGTTGCACTCCCTCTATGGCAAGTATATCCTTCCTTAGGTAAGGAGACAAAAATTGTACACAGTACTCCGGGTGTGGTCTCACCAAGGCCCTATATAATTGGAGTAAGACTTCTTTACTCCTGTACTCAAATCCTCTTGTAATGAAGGCCAGCATACCATTTGCCTTCCTAATGGCTTGCTGCACCTGCACATTCACTTTCAGTGACTCATGTACAAGGACACCCAGGTCCCTTTGAGCATCTGCATTCCCCAATCTTTCACCATTTAGGAAATACTCTGCCTTTCTGTTTTTTCTACCAAAGTGGATAACTTCACATTTATCCACATTATATTCCATCTGCCATGTTCTCGCCCATTCACTGAGCCTGTCGAGATCCCCTTGAAGCCTCTTCACATCCTCTTCACAACTGACACTGCCACCTAGCTTTGTATCATCAGCAAATTTGGAAATGTTACATTTAGTCCCCTCATCCAAATCATTGATATAGATTGTGAATAGCTGGGGCCCAAGCACCGATCCTTGCGGTACCCCACTAGTCACAGCCTGCCATCCTGAAAAAGACCCGTTTATCCCTACTCTTTGTTTTCTGTCTGTTAACCAATTCTCAATCCATGCTAGTATATTACCCCCAATTCCATGTGCCCTAATTTTGTTCATCAACCTCTTGGGTGGGACCTTATCGAAGGCCTTCTGAAAATCCAAATACACCACATCTACCGGTTCCCCTTTGTCTACTCCACTAGTTACATCCTCAAAGAACTCCAATAGGTTTGTTAAACAGGATTTCCCTTTCATAAATCCATGTTGACTCTGCCCAATCTTACTATTAGTTTCTAAGTGCCCAGTTATTGCATCCTTTATAATAGATTCCAGCATTTTCCCAACTACTGATGTGAGGCTAACAGGTCTGTAGTTCCCCGTTTTCTCTCTCCCTCCTTTCTTAAATAGCGGGGTTACATTTGCTATCCTCCAATCTGCAGGAACCGTTCCAGAATCTATAGAATTTTGGAAGATGACAACCAATGCATTCACTATCCCAATGGCCGCCTCTTTCAAAACCCTAGGATGTAGGTCATCCGGTAACAAGGAGGGTCGATGAGGGTAGTGCATTTAATGCAGCCTATATGGATTTTAGCAAGGTTTTTGATAAGGTCCCGCATGGCAGACTGGTCACGAAAGTAAAAGCCTGTGGGATCCAAGGCAAAGTGGCAAGTTTCATCCAAAATTGGCTCAGAGGCAGGAAACAAAGGGTAATGGTTGGAGGATGTTTTTGTAACTGGAAGGCTGTTACCAGTGGGGTTCCACAGGGCTCAGTACTGGGTCCTTTGCTTTTTGTGGTATATATCGATGATTTGGACTTGAATGCAGGAAGTATGATTAAGAAGTTTGCAGATGATACAATAATTGGCCGTGTGGTTGATAATGAAGAAGAAAGCTGCAGACTGCAGGAAGATATCAATGGTCAGGTGGGCAGAACAGTGGCAAATGGAATTCAATCTGGGGAACTGTGAGGTAATGCATTTGGGGAGGGCTAATAAGGCAGGGAATACATTATAAATGGTAGGACACTGAGAAGTGCAGAGGATCAGAGGGACCTTGGAGTGCATGTCCACAGATCCCTGAAAGTAGCAGGACAGATAGATAAGGTGGTTAAGAAGGCATACGGAATACTTGCCTTTATTAGCTGAGGCATAGAATATAAGAGCAGGGAGGTTATGCTTGAGCTGTATAAAACACTAGTTAGGTCACAGCTAGAGTACTGTGTGCAGTTCTGGTCACCACATTACAGGAAGGATGTGACTGCACTAGAGAGGGTGCAGAGGAGATTTACGAGGATGTTGCCTGGGCTGGGGAATTTTAGCTATGAGGAAAGGTTGGATAGGCTGGGGTTGTTTTCTTTGGAACAGAGGAGGCTGAGGGGAGACCTAATTGAGGTGTATAAAATTATGAGGGGCCCAGATAGAGTGGATAGGAAGGATCTATTTCCCTTAGCAGAGGGATCAATAACCAGGGGGCATAGATTTAAAGTAATTGGTAGAAGGTTTAGAGGGGATTTGAGGAGAATTTTTTTCACCCAGAGGGTGGTGGGGGTCTGGAACTCACTGCCTGAAAGGGTGGTAGAGGCAGAAACCCTCATCACATTTAAAAAGTACTTGATATGCACTTGAAGTGCTGGAACCTGCAGGGCTACGGACCAAGAGCTGGAAAGTGGGATTAGGCTGGAGAGCTCTTTGTCGGCCGGCACAGACACGATGGGCCGAATGGCCTCCTTCTGTGCTGTACATTTCTATGGTTCTATGAATTAGATTTTCTGAAAAGTACCCGATAAGGAGGGTTGGACTGTAACAAGAACGGCTTTACAGGCGGTCTCGCCCATAGGACTGCTTTAGTAGAAAAAATTATTTTCCGGCAAGACTGGAAGTAGTGCTTTCACCAGAAGGGTCAGAGTTCAGCAATAAAGCAGTCTCGCTAGCACGCTTGGAGTTAAGAGAAACAACAGCGTTACCAGCAGAATCAACAGAAAGAGAAGCCTCACGAGCAGAAAGGTAGTTTCACTAAGAGGAATAGAGTTATCGGAAACAGCAGCTTCATTAACAACTTTGGAATTTACAGAAATAACTCTTCACCGGTAAGATTGGAGTGAGCAGTAAGAGCGGTGTCTCCGGTAGGGCTGGAGTTTCACCAGCTAGGCACAGCGAACTAAAATACCTGTTCCAGCAGGATCAGAGCTATCAGCAACACCAATTGAAACAGTAGGGTTAGAGTTAGCAGGGACAGCGATCTCAGTATAGGAATGGAATCGGGAAGATTCGAGTGAGCAGGAGGAGGGTTGGAGATAACAGGAGCGGATTTGGGGAAATATTCTCCGAGTAAAGCTGTTGTTTTGCTGACTGTGCCCCCCCTGCTGGAAAACGTGATCATTTCCCTATTCTAGGGAAGGATTGCTTTGGATCAACCTGTGCCGATATCGAGTGGACGACTCCCCGTTGCTGCAGTTTCACAAACCCCGAGATCCGAGGTTTAGGTGGTTCGCAATTTGTGTTTATAAAGGAGTTTGTGTGAGTGTGTGCTGCTGTCTTGATGCACAATAGTACAGATACTCTTTCCCCGTTTTGGAAATTGTATCTCATCTCCTTTGGTTTGAAATTGAGATAAAACTGTTCTGTTGTGAATCTTCTCTCCGCCTGGGACTCGATTCACCCTTATCACCAACTCTTTAATCAGGATGGAGTTTCTGCGACCAGTTTCTGACAGCGGGAAATGCAAATGATGAAACTCGAGCCACGGCTGAGAAAAAGTGGAAGCTTTTGTCTGGAGGAGACTTATTCTTGGCTTGCTGCTTTTCATTTCTGATTTTCCCCAAACCATTGACATTTTCATCAGGAACGCTCGCTTTCTCTTTAAGCAGCGTCTCGAGCTCGGGTTACACCCCAGACCCTCACAATCTCAATTCAAAGCGACCTTCTTCTTCTTGACACCGTGTCGTCAGCTCGCAATCAAAAAGAAAAGCTTTTCATTTTTTTTCATCTCAGCGTCTTGCCTGCTGGCTTCTCCGACTCATTTCGCAACCTGGAATAATTAGCTGAATTATCCGATTTTAAACTCTGCCGGTTCCAGTTCTACCCCGTGCCACTGGACAGGAGCAGCCCGGGGTACAGGACATGTGCTGAGACTAAGCTCAGGTAGGTTTCTCTTTCCCACTTCTCCTTGTTTTCATATATTTCCTACATTACAACAGTGACTTCAAAAGTACTTCATTAGCTGTAAAGCGCTTTCGGACGCCCTGAGGTTGTGACAAGTCTGTCTTTCTATTTGGACACCGACTCAACGTGACATTTGAAGTTTGATCTGATATCGAGTTAAATCGTCTTTGAACTGTTGGATCGAGCTGTTTCCTTTCGGATTCCCCAGTTTTCCAATAATTATAGTTTAAATTTCTATAAATGTTGTATAAACTGCATTTGGCCGTTAAAGTAATTTCCAACTTCTCACTGTAACAATTAACATTCTCAATAGTTCCACGTCTGGCTTTCTGTTGCGGGTCGCCGGTTTTCAACGCTCAGTAGCTGCGAGATAGTCCATGGATCCCAGTAAACCGGAGTGAGATAGTCCATGTATCCCAGTAAACCGGAGTGAGATAGTCCATGTATCCCAGTAAACCGGAGTGAGATAGTCCATGTATCCCAGTGATCCGGAGTGAGATAGTCCATGTATCCCAGTAAACCGGAGTGAGATAGTCCATGTATCCCAGTGAACCGGAGTGAGATAGTCCATGTATCCCAATAAACCGGAGTGAGATAGTCCATGTATCCCAGTGATCCGGAGTGAGATAGTCCATGTATCCCAGTAAACCGGAGTGAGATAGTCCATGTATCCCAGTGATCCGGAGTGAGATAGTCCATGTATCCCAGTAAACCGGAGTGAGATAGTCCATGTATCCCAGTGAACCGGAGTGAGATAGTCCATGTATCCCAATAAACCGGAGTGAGATAGTCCATGTATCCCAGTGATCCGGAGTGAGATAGTCCATGTATCCCAGTAAACCGGAGTGAGATAGTCCATGTATCCCAGTGATCCGGAGTGAGATAGTCCATGTATCCCAGTAAACCGGAGTGAGATAGTCCATGTATCCCAGTGATCCAGAGTGAGATAATCCATGTATCCCAGTAAACCGGAGTGAGATAGTCCATGTATCCCAGTAAACCGGAGTGAGACAGTCCATGTATCCCAGTGATCCGGTGTGAGACAGTCCATGTATCCCAGTAAACCGGAGTGAGATAATCCATGTATCCCAGTGAACCGGAGTGAGATAGTCCATGTATCCCAGTGAACCGGAGTGAGATAGTCCATGTATCCCAGTGAACCGGAGTGAGATAGTCCATGTATCCCAGTAAACCGAAGTGAGATTGTCTATGAATCCCAGTAAACCGGAGTGAGATAGCCCATGTATCCCAGTAAACCAGAGTGAGATAGTCCATGTATCCCAGTAAACTGGAGTGAGATAGTCCATGTATCCCAGTAAACTGGAGTGAGATAGTCCATGTATCCCAGTGATCCAGAGTGAGATAGTCCATGTATCCCAGTGAACCGGTGTGAGATAGTCCATGTATCCCAGTAAACCGGTGTGAGATAGTCCATGTATCCCAGTGATCCGGAGTGAGATAGTCCATGTATCCCAGTAAACCGGAGTGAGATAGTCCATGTGTCCCAGTGAATCGGTGTGACATAGTCCCTGTATCCCAGTGATCTGGAGTGAGATAGTCCATGTATCTCAGTGATCCGGAGTGAGATAGTCCATGTATCCCAGTGAACCGGAGTGAGATAGTCCATGTATCCCAGTTCCAGTGATCCGGAGTGAGATAGTCCATGTATCCCAGTCCCAGTGAACCGGAGTGAGATGCCCAGATTATGTCATTGAACCAGATTAAAATGGTTTGTGTACCCCACTGAAAAAGTGTGAAATAGTCAGTGTAGATTGTCTTTATATCTTTTTGAGCTGCAGTGAGATGGTAAGTGTAACCCATTCACAGCAGTGACACAGTTGGTATTCCACTGAACCAGAATTAAATGAGCAACGTATCCTGCTGAATCAGAGTGAAATGCTGGGTCTATCTCATTGAACTCAAGTAGAGATGATCGATACATCCCATTCAGTGAAGTGAGATGATCAATGCATCCCTTTGAACTAGAATGATATAGTCTTTGTGTCCTAACAGTACATCAACCATTTGGCCTTAAAAGCCAGGACACATCCTTGACAAAGAATGTGAGTAACACCTGTGCACCCCAAATCTCTAGAAGTGGTGGTGGTCCTCATGAACCTTATATACAATGGGGACCAGCACACAAAAGTATTTGTATGTTTCGTTCTATAGGAAGAAACTTGTAGCAGACAGGCGCCCAACATTACAGGGTGGTGTCTGGTGATGTATTCAGACTCCCAGTACTGGAGCATGCATTGTCTGGTGATGTGTCCCCTTTTTGTCTCTCATTGGATTGTTCACTCCTTTCCACCCTTTGTGTCCCAATCTTTTCTTGCGTGTCTGTGTCTGGGAATTACAGGTAAGTTTTAAATGTTAGAAACACTTGGGTAGGGGCTGTAGCAATGCTGCAATAATCAGTCCCGGGTGCTGGAGGTTGAGCCAATCAGTGGGAAATTCACAAATTTGTGAGCAGGTTATTGACCCAGAACATCTTTTGCTTTGATTTAATAATTGAATGTAGTGTCTCTCATTGATCTGATCAGAGACAGTACTAGGTCTCAAGATCAGGAAATTCAGAGATGTTTCTGATTAGAGTCATAGAGTTATACAGCACAGAAAGAGGCCCTTCGGCCCATTGTGTCTGCACCAGCCATCAAGCCCTGTCTATTCTAATCCCATTTTCCAGCACTTGGTCCGTAGCCTTGTATGCTATGGCGTTTCAAGTGCTCATCTAAATGCTTCTTGAATGTTTTGAGGATTCCTGCCTCTACTGTTCTTTCAGGCAGTGAGTTCCAGATTCCAACCACCCTCTGGGTGAAAAGGTTTTTCCTCAAATCCCCTCTAAACCTCCTGCACCTTACCTTGAAGCTATGCCCCCTGGTTATTGACCTCTCTACTAAGGGGAAAAGTTCCTTTCTATCTACCCTATCTATGCCCCTCATAATTTTGTACACCTCAATCAGGCCCCCCCCTCAGCCTTCTCTGCTCTAAGGAAAACAACCCAACCTGTCCAGTCTCTCCTCATAGCTGAAACGCTCCAGCCCAGGTAACATCCTGGTGAATCTCCTCTGCACCCTCTCCAATGCAATCACATCCTTCCTATAGTGTGGCGACCAGAACTGCACACAGTATTCCAGCTGTGGCCTAACTAGTGTTTTGTACAGTTCCATCATAACCTCCCTGCTCTTGTATTCTATGCCTCAGCTAAAGAAGGCAAGTATCCCATATGCCTTCTTAACCACCTTATCTACTTGTCCTGCTGCCTTCAGGGATCTATGTACATGCACACCAAGGATCCCTCTGATCCTCTGTCCTTCCTAGGTGAAATAAAGAATAGATTGCCTTTCAAAAGCTAGGCTTTATTAAAATCGTGCTCCACCCTTGATTTGCCACACACCGTGATGTCATCTAAATATGAGAAGGTGTCAGAGAGAGAGTTATCACTTATAAAAGTATCCATTGCCCGTTGAAAACAGGCGACACTGTTAGTAACACCGAATGGTACTCGGCAAAACTGGTACAGCTTTCCGCCAGCTTCAAAGGCCGTATATGGTTTGTCCCTCTTAGCGATAGGAATCTGATGATAAGCACTCTTTAGGTCAATAGTGCTAAAAACCTTATATTGAGATACTTTATTGATAAGCTCATCAATCTTAGGCAGGGGGTACGCATCTAATTGAGTATACCTGTTAATAGTTTGAGAGTAGTCTATCACCATTCGCTTCTTATGTCTCTCATTAGTGGTGACAACTACCTGTGCCCACCAGGGCGAAAAACTAGGTTCAATGATTCCTTCCGATAAAAGACGTTGAACTTCAGAATTAATAAATTCTTTATCCTGACTGCTATACCTTCTTGACTTGGTAGCAATTGACTTACAGTCCGGCATCAAGTTGGAAAAAAAGTGATAATGGAGAAATGAATAAAGAAGTTAATCCACAAATAGACAAAGGTGGCTTGGTTCCTCCGAAAGAAAGACTGAGGGACTCATGTAATTGAAGCACATCATGACCAATCAAAATGTCCGCACAGAGATTAGGCAGAACGGATAGGCGTATATCAGTATACGTATTACCTAGGAGAATTAATTTCACAAGGCAACAACCAGCTACTTGTGAGGTGAGAGTCGTCTGAGCCATACACACCTGATAAGAAACAGGCGAAATTTTCAAACGCTTCTCCCTCACAAACTGAAGACTTATAAAGCTCTCAGTACTGCCCGTATCTATAAGGGCCTTCACTTCTAACCCATTAACTTGGGCCATAACTATAGCTTTGTTTAGGCCATGGGAAAAGGCAGCAGAAACTGATGCAATAAACGCCCTATCTAAAGGCTGAATAGTCGCAGAGGAGGCAACCGATTTGCAAACACGTGCGTAATGACCTCCCTTGCCGCATTTACTACACACAGCCTCCCGGGCAGGGCACTTCAGACGGGGGTGCCGGGCGTTCCCGCAAAAATAACACTTCTGAATCCTAGAGGCAACAGCTGCCGAAGTAGAAACTGTTTCGGAATCTGGTAAACCACTCCTATTAAATCCACGTAACTCCTTTTCATCCAGAACTGCCGAAACCATGGTCGCAGGCCGATCAAAAAGAGCATAAGAATCCGAACTTCTCTGAGCCAAATCCAATGTAGAGGCTTGCTCAAAAGCACTCTTAAGATCCACGATCTTATTTTCTAATAACCGCTGACAAATTGATCTAGACAGTAATCCATTAATAAATGCATCCCGTACCGACTCTTCCCTATGTTCTTCTGCAGACACGGCCTTATAATTACAGTTAGCACCAAGGCGCCGGAGTGCTTGTAAATAAGCATCCAAGGATTCTCCCACCTGCTGCCTACGGGCAGATAAAAGGTGACGTGCAAATACCTCATTTTTGGGTTTAACAAAAAAAAATTCCAACGTAGCAACAGCCAATTCATAAGTTTCACAGTCCAAAATATACTTATACACATCCGGAGCAATGTAGTTGATTAGTATATCCAACTTATTTAGAGATTGCTGATCCAACACACCCAAAAAGTTTTCAAATGTACGATACCAATGTTTCCATTGATCATCCACTCCTGCAGAGTTAGGGTCAGCATTAAATCGTTCCGGTCGAAGATATCGTTCCATTATAGCAAAAGGTTAATAAATTGAAATAAAGAATAGATTGCCTTTCAAAAGCTAGGCTTTATTAACCTTAAAAAACCAGCAAGTACATGTTGAGCACCCAGTCTCAACCAAACTGTAGAAAACTGAATTTAAGATGGCCACCACAGGTCACATGGAATCAACTAACCAATAAGTTTACAGCATATATCTCAAGGCAGGAAAACAGGCAACCAATTACAATGCTTCTTATAAAACAAGAATAATCACCACACTAGGGTCCTACCATTCATTGTGTATTCCCTTGCCTTGTTAGTCCTCCCAAAATGCATCACCTCACACTTTTCAGGGTTAAATTCCAGTTGCCACTGTTCTGCCCATCTGACCAAACCGTCTATATCGTCCTGTAGCCTGAGGCTTCCCTCCTCGCTGTTTACCACTCCACCAATTTTCGTGTCATCTGCGAACTTACTCATCATACCTCCTACATTCATATCTAAATCATTAATGTATACTACAAACAGCAAGGGACCCAGCACCGATCCCTGTGGTACACCACTGGACACAGTCCTCCAGTCACAAAAACAACCTTCAACTATCACCCTCTGTCTCCTGCCACTAAGCCAATTTTGGATCCAATGTGCCAGATTGCCCTGGATCCCATGGGCCCTTGCCTTCTTGACCAGTCTCCAATGCAGGACTTTGTCAAAAGCCTTACTGAAGTCCATGTAGACTATATCAACTGCACTACCCTCATCCACACACCTAGTCACACCCTCGAAAAATTCAATCAAATTGGTCAGACATGATCTCCCCCTGACAAAGCCATGCTGACTGTCCTTGATTAATCCTTGCCTCTCCAAGTGGAGACTAATTCTGCCCCTCAGAATTTTTTCCAATAATTTCCCTACCACTGATGTTAGGCTCACTGGCCTGTAATTCCCTGGTTTATCCCGGCTACCCTTCTTGAACAATGGTACTATGTTAGCTGTCCTCCAGTCCTCTGGCACCTCCCCTGTGGCCAGAGAGGTTCTGAAAATTTGTGTCAGAGCCCCTGCAATCTCCTCCCTTGCCTCACACAGCAGCCTGGGATACATCTCATCTGGGCCTGGGGATTTATCCACTTTTAAGCCCGCTAAAACCATTAGTACCTCCTCCCTCTCAATGCTAATTTGTTCAAGTATATCACAATCCCACTGCCTGATTTCTGTGCCTACATCATCCTTCTCCATAATGAACACAGATGCAAAATATTCATTTAAAACCTCACCTATATCTTTCGGCTCTACACACAGATTGCCACTTTGGTCCTTAATGGGCCCTACTCTTTCCCTGGTTATCCTCTTGCCCTTAATATACTTATAAAACACCTTGGGATTTCCCTTTATTTTGCCCACCAGTGTTTTTTTCATGCCCCCTCTTTGCTCTCCTAATTTCTTTTTTAAGATTGAAATGGACAGTTACTGGATAGAATCTGCTAGAGAGGCATTATTGTCCAGCTATATTAAATCATGGTAGAATATTTCAGTTAAAATTGGTGAAAGTATTTCTCCTGGGAAAGTGTTGAAAGTGTTTAAGAATTCTTTTGTTTACTTACCTACATAATTCTCAACTCACATTTAACTTCTAGTTGGTACAAATTTCTACTCAACAATTATTACACTTGATTTATTTTATCCAAATACAAATCACATATAATTAAGGTTAGAAAACATGTCAGATTAGTTAATAAGTCAGTTTGACCCAACATGCTTGTATCAGTTCCCAAAAAGAACTATCCACTTAATCCTGTCACTGGCCTTTCCCCAAAGCCTGTTACAGATATTTATTCACTTCTCTTTTAAACGTGACTAGGGATTCTGCTTCCAAAACTGTTTTTGATTGGTCATCTTTTCCTAATAACCCTCTAGTTAAAAACATCTTTATAAGGTCGAGAACCAGAGGACACAGATTTAAGGTGATTGGCAGAAGAACCAAAGGTGACATGAGGATTGTTTTTTACTCAGCGAGTGGTTAGGATCTGGGATACACTGCCTGAAAGGGTGGTGGAGGCAGACTCAATCATGGCTTTCAAAAGGGAGTTGGATAAGTACCTGAAGGGAAAAAAATTGCAGGGCTACAGGGAAAGGGCAGGGGAGTGGGATTAGCTGAAGTGCTCTTGCAGCAGCCAGCATGGGCTGAATGGCTTTCTTCCATGCTGTAACCATTCTATGATTCGATAAACTCCCTCCCTTATTTTGGTGATCATCTTAAATTGATGCCCTCTAGTTACCAACTCACCAACCAGTGGAAATAATTGTTCCCAATTTACTTCATTAAAACCCCATATAAATTGAACACCTCTAAGATGATCTCTTCACCTGTGCTGCTGTAATGCTGAGACCCCTGTTGCCCTAATCTTGCCTCATAACTAAAGCCTCACATTTCTTGTATCATATTATTCTATCCAATGGGTTGTATAGGTTTAGTATGCTTTTTAATCTCTCCCTTGATTTATAAAATAGGATCCCATTTGCTTTTTTTTTACAGCTGATCAACTTGTCTTCTCACTTTTAAAGATCTCTGTAGCTGAACCCCTAAATGTAATTACTCTTAGTTTTAGCATTGTATATGTCCTCCTTAATCTTCATCCCAAAATATATCACCTCACAAATTCATGCAGGCTGCCTTAACTAACCGATGTCTTTCTAGACAAGTATTAATTTTATCCTGTATTATGGCCTCTAGAAGCTTACCCACTACTAATGTTAGGCTGACTGGTCTCTTGCTCTTTGTTTTATTGATTTCTTCCTTTTAGGACAGATTTCTTATGTTTTCAACCCTCCAGTCCTATGGCACGACTTCCATCTCCAAGGATGTTTGAACGATTGTGGTCAGAACCTCTGTTATTCCCTCTCAGACTTTCCTCAACATTCTATGATGTAGTGATTAGGACATGTTGCTATTTCCCCTTCAAGTTCCACCAATTTGTCAGTATTACTTCCTTATCTAACTCTTCCACCTGCTCCTCTTGTACTTTTCCATTCCTACTATTATACTTCTCAGTGAAACTGAAGCAAAGTAATAATTCATTCTCTCCAACATTAGTTCACTTCCCATAAGACTTCCGTTTTATCTCTTAATCCGGCCAATTCCTTCCCTTTTTTGGTTTAGAAATGATTTACTGTTTCCCTGTATATATTACATGTCAGTCTTTTTTCATATTCTCTTCATAGCCTCAATTTTATTCACTTCCCCTTTATATTTTGTATATTCTATTTAAATTTCTTTTGTATTAGCAGCTCTAGATTTGTCCACGCCGCTTTTTCAAGTCTCCTCTTAATTTCTCTACTCATCCCACAAAGTCTAGCTTTTACTGCATTGGCATTTCTTCCTGTGGGAATATGTCTAGTCCGTACCCAAATCATCTCCCATTTGAACATTCCCACTGTCTTAGCAATTTTTCTGGGCTTTGTTCTGTCTCCTTTTCAGTTTTTTATATCGAGCCTGTTATGGTCACTGTTTCCTAGATATTCTCTGATCCTTGCATTACTTGCCACACTTCATTTCCTCGAACTAGGTCCAACACTGCCTCCTTCCTTGTTGGACTAAAAACATACTAAATCTAGAAAGACGTCCAGGAAACATTGCAGAAACCCTCCCCTTCTTTGCTGCTTACATTACTTTACCCCAATCTGTCTTTGGATAATTAAAGTCTCCATTATTACGACTCTGTTGTTCCTGTATTTTTCTCCTCTATCTTCTTCCAACTGATAAGCAGTCTATAATATCTCAACAGAGCAACACTTCCCTTTTCATTTCCTAACTTTAATCAGAGTCAACTTTTGCATCATCATCCTCTAGTTCTGCAATAGAATCACTGATAAACACGACCACTCTACTTCTCCTGAACTATGAACTATGACTTTGGCAGTTCTCTTTGCCTCTCCAAAATCTTTTGCACCTACTCTGCGAAATCCTTGCACTGACACCTGGGGATCACTGAGGCGATGAGTAGAGGATCTGCTGTACGTGATTTACAAAAGGCGGTGATGAGGTTTCGCAAATTGCCGCATTTAGTGGATTCAGTTTGAGCTCGGTGACATCCCGTATTAGATCTTCTCACCGTCGCCAATTCAGTCTGAAAGTTCTATTAATTGAAAATGAATGTAACGATGGTCACAGCATCAGGTCTTTCCCTTCTGGTTAGCTGTGTTTGTCTATTACATTCTACAAACACCCAGTAAACATGGATAAGAGAGACTGGACTCTTGTCCTGAGTAATTTCTGAGTTGAACACGTTTACACTTAAACTGTTCTGGACAGAAGACGGAAATGGAAGGGATCATCCGACTAACTGGGGAAATCAGATTTCTATCTAATTTTGGGAAGTCGGTTGTTTGGAAAAGAGCTTTGGAAAAGAGCCTAAGCGAATCGTGTAATTCACGATTAATCTAAATTAATTGGTGACAGCTGGGGTGGAGATAAGGCAGTTGATTTGATAAAAATGGGAATAGAGCTATAAGGTTGAAACTGAAATTGCTCTGGGGGTGGTACTAGAGGAGCGCTAAGTAATGTGTAGGTAAAGCAAAATGTGGAGACAAGCGTCTGTAAGGCAGCTACAGAACTGAGATCGGGAGAGGACCAATTAAACTAGGCCACGTTACATCTGATGACCTGAGCAACGTTTCTGTAACTGCAGCCGATGTTATAATGAAAGTAGTTTGCAGTTTAATGGCCAGAGTCCGCTAATTGCAGGTGTTTTAGCAGCTGGAGCTAGTCCAGAAGATGGAAATCAGCTTCAGGGTAAGACATTTGTCCGCGGAGACGGTTCGGTGAATGTCGGATTAACAGTCCGACGGCAAAGCGACAGTGGAGGAATCAATGAATGATGGAAAGCTAGAACTGGGTATCACCAGCATATATGTGGAAGCTGATACTGTGCTTGTAAATGACGTCACCGAACTGAAGCGTATAGGTTTTGAGATATATTAATGATCTGGACTTTGGTATACAGGGCACAATTTCAAAGTTTGCAGATGACACGAAATTCGGAAATGTAGTAAATAGTGAGGAGGATAGCAATAGGCTTCAGGTGGACATAAACAGACTGATGAAATGGATAGGCACATGGCAGGTTAAGTTTAATGCAGTGAAGTGATTCATTTTGGTAGGTAGAATGAGAGGCAATCTAAACTAAATGGTAGAATTTTAAAGAGGCTACAAGAACAGAGACCTGGGGGTGAATGTACACAAATCTTAGAAGGTGGCAGGACAAGTTGGGAAGGCTGTTAAAAAGCAAATGGGATCCTTGGCTTTATAGATAGAGGCATAGGGTACAAAGGCAGGGAAGTGATGCTAAACCTTTATAAAATACTGGTTAGGCCTCAGCTGGAGTATTGTGTCCAATTCTGGGCAACACACTTTAGGAAGGTCTTTGAGAGGGTGCAGAGAAGATTTGTTAGAATGCTACCAGACATGAGGGACTTCAACTATGTGGATAGACTGGAGAATCTGGGGTTGTTCTCCTTAGAGCAGAGAAGGCTAAGGGGAGATTTGATTGAGGTGTTCAAAATCCTAAAGGTTTTGACTGAGTAGTTAAGGAGAACTGTTTCCAGTGACAGGAGGGTCGGCAACCAGAGGACACATTAAAGGTGATTGGCAAAAGAACCAGCGGCGGCATGAAGAAAAAAACATTTAAGCAGCAAGTTATGATGATCTGGAATGCATTGCCTGAAAGGGCGATGGGAGCAAAATCAGTAATAACTTTCAAAATGGAATTGGCTAATACTTAACGGAATCATAGACATTTATGCACAGGAGGCGGCCATTCGGCCCATCGTGTCTGTGCCGGCCGATAAAGAGCCATCCAGCCTAATCCCACTTTCCAGCTCTTGGTCCGTAGCCTTGCAGGTTACGGCACTTTTAGTGCACATCCAAGTACTCTTTAAATGTGATGAGGGTTTCTGTCTCGACCACCCTTTCAGGCAGTGAGTTCCAGACCCCCACCGCCCTCTGGGTGAAAAAAGTTCTCCACTCCCCTCTAATCCTTCTACCAATTACTTTAATTCTATGCCCCCTGGTTATTGACCTCTCTGTTAAGGGAAATCGGTCCTTCCCATCCACTCTATCTGGGCCCCTCATAATTTTATACACCTCAATTAAATCTTCCCTCCGCCTCCTCTGTTCCAGGGTAAAAATTTGAAGGGGAAAAATTTGCGGAGCTATGGAGGAAAAAGCAGAGGAGTGGAATTAATTGAACAGCTCTTTCAAAGAGCCGGCACAGGCATGATGGGCCAAATGGTCTAATCTATGCTGTATCATTCTATGAGGAAGAGCAGGGTCCAAGTATCGACCCTTGGAGTATGTTGGAGGTGATGGTGCATGGGAGGGAAGAGACACCATTTGGATAAGTAGGAATGGGTTCAAGCAAAGGCAGTCCCATGAAGATGGACAATGGAGGTGGGCCATTGGAGAAAGATGGCATATTGAATGATGCAGAGAGTTTGAGGAGTGATAAAGCACCATGGTCACAATCACCGAGGGTGTTGTGATTTTGGTTTGGGCCATTCTGGTTCCATGAGCAGAATGGAAGCCAGACTGAAGGGATTGAAACCGTGAATTACAGGAGAGGTGGGCACGGAAGTGGGATGCAATCACATGTTGAAGGAGCTTGGAAGGAAAGGAAGGTTGAAAATTGAGTGGTAATTGGAAAAGACAGAAGGCTGGAGGGTGGGTGGGTTTTGAAGGGAAATGGATGTTGCCTGCGAAGCGAGAATCATTCACAATGCCAAGTAGAATAGGAGCTAGGTAGACAGACGTTGAGTGGAAAGAGGTTCTTGGGACTAGGAAGTGAGCCTTATCGACTGGGTGAGATGGGAGATGTTGAAGAGAAACTGGGTTCAGGGCTAAGGTGGAAGGGTCTGGGGGAAGGGGAGAACACAACAGAGCTTGCTGCAAAAAATAACTGCAGTGAAAAGTAAATAAAATAAATATTATTTTGATAACGGAAGCCATAATTTTTTTCTGTTGCAGGATCATGATTCCCAGCTCTCTGGCTGTGCGGATTTACATCACACTGACAGTGGCCTGCAATGGAGGTTAGTGATTTGGGAAAGGTTAGTGATTTGAGCATTAATGTTTTCCTTTTCCATCAACCTCTATCTCTCTTTCAGTGCTGTGCTTAGAGTTACTGTATCCATTTGGAACCAGGAACATGGACAGTGAAACTCCGAAGGTGGACGACGGGGGATCACCTGAAATTCCTCTTTCAATTACTTTCCCGTTTTTCGCAATGGGGCAGCGGTCTCTGCATGTGAGTAACCGGTTTGTGTTAATGAAATGTTGCAATACCACAGGATATAAAGTGATGCATCTCCCACATTTTTTTAATTTTGTGTGGTTTAAATTTTTGCAAACTACATCTTGGAATTATATCAATAATTTCATTACATAGAAACATTAGGAGATAGGAGCAGGAGTAGGCCATTCGGCCCCTCGAGCCTGCTCTGCCATTTCATGAGATCATGGCTGATCATCCAAATTCAGTACCCTGTCCCTGCTTTCTCCCCATATCCCTTGATCCCTTTAGCCTTAAGACATATATCTCACTCCTTCTTGAATATATTTAATGAATTGGCCTCTACTGCCTTCTGTGGTAGATAATTCCACAGGTTCACCACTCTCTGGGTGAAGAAATTCCTCCTCATCTCTGTCCTAAATGGCTTACCCCTTACCTTTAGACTGTGACCCCTGGTTCTGGACTCCCCTGCCATCGTGAACATCCGTCCTGCATCTAGTCTGTCTAGTCCTGTTAGAATTTTATAAGTTTCAATGAGATCCCCTCTCATTCTTCTAAACTCCAGTGAGTATAAGCCCAATTGACCCAATCTCTCTTCATACGTCATTCCTGCCATGCCAGGTATCAGTCTGGTGAATCTTCGCTGCACTCCCTCCATGGCAAGAACATCCTTCCTTCCTCAGATAAGGCGACCAAAACTGCACACAATACTCAATTACACTGAAGTTTGAAAATGAGTTCAGTCTACTAGAACAAAATGTAGCTCGGTAGACCGGTGATGTGTGGGTGCTTGCATCAACCTGAGTTACGTCCTATAGGTGCAGCTACTGGTTATTGTCTGAAGGGGCTACATTTAATGAACATTGTCTCCTATCTGTCAGGTGAATAACAATGGAGTGATTTCCTTCAATGTACAAGTCAGCCAGTTCACCCCTGAAGCTTTCCCTCTCTCTGACGGTCGCTCGTTCATTGCTCCCTTCTGGGCCGATGTTCATAATGGAATCAAAGGGAATGTATATTACAGGGAGAGCACTGAGCCCAACATCCTGCAAAGAGCCACCAAGGACATCAAGAAGAGCTTCAAGGACCAGACTTCCTTCTCAGCCACCTGGGTATTCATCACCACCTGGTACAAAGTCACCTTCTATGGAGGCAGTTCGACAACACCGGTAATCGCAACTCGTGATGTTGTGAAGCAATGGACGGAGAGGCTAATCCTTTTTACTCAGAGGGAGTAACCCTATGGGTGGAGGGAGTAACCCTATGGGTGGAGGGGGTAATCTTTTAGGTGGAAGGGGCAATCCTATGGGCGGCGAGGTGTGCTTCGGTTATATCGGACAGTGTAATACACACTGGTTAAAGTGATATTTCTGACCAAACTACTGTACAAACAGCAACTCTCCTTCCTGCTCCAGGGTCCCCTTTCAATACTATTTATTGACTAATCCTCATTTTGACACCAATTTATATCCCATGTGGTAAACGGCATTAAACCACCTCCCGACGGTAATCACGTGGCTTGCAAACCTGACTGGTCTAATCGGTAAATGATGTTCGCTGTGGATTAAAACATCTGTTTAGCCAATTATTGGAAGGGACAGTTTATATGAAGTTTAGTAATGCTGCAAATTGCTAACTAGTTAATTGAGCAACTCCACTGTGCTTTTAATCAACCTTTAGTTTAGACTGGATTTGTGATCGTGACTCTTGTCTCTAACCCTGTGATCCGCGGTCGATAGATGAACACCTTTCAGTGTGTACTGATCACCGATGAAAGAAGCTCCTTTGCCATGTTTAACTACGCTGATATTTACTGGACAACAGGGACTGCGAGTGGAGGAGACCCGCTCAGCGGAGTTGGAGGCTCAGCGGCGCAGGTTAGATTTCCCCACACTAAATTAGTTTTGAAAGTGAGTGAAATAACATGGTAGGATTGGATAGTGTGAAAGTGGATCACAGGCGTCTAACGGATCTAACTAAACTAAAGTACAATACTTACCTGGTAACACAAATGTGACGAAGAGGGTTAATGAGGGTAGTGCAGGTGATGCTATGTATATGGACTTTCAAAAGGGTGTTTGACAAAGTACTGCATATTAGGCTTGTAAGCAAAATTGAAGCCAGTGGGATTAAAGGGACAGTGGCTGCTTGGATACGAAATTGGCTAAGGGACAACAAGCAGAGAGTAGTGGTGAAGGAAATAACAACAGAAAACGCTGGAAAAGCTCAGCAGGCCAGGCAGCATCCGTGGAGAGAGAAACAGAGTTAACGTTTCCGGTCGATGACCCTTCATCAGAACTAGTGGTGGTGAAGGGTTGTTTTTCAGACTGGAGGAAAGTATACAGTGGTGTCCCCCCAGGGGTCGGTATTGGAACCACTGCGCTTTTTTTTAGATATATTAATGACCTGGACTTGGGTATACAGGACATAAATTTAAAGTCTGTAGATGATACAAAACTCAAATATAGTAAACAGTGAGGAGGTTAGTAACAGACTTCAGGAGGACAGACTGGTGAAATGGGCAGACACATTGCAGATGACATTTAATGCAGAGAAGAGTGAAGTGATTCATTTTGGTAGGAAGAATGAGGAGCGGCAATATAAACTAAATGGTCCAGTTTTAAAGGGGGTGCAGGAACAGAGAGACCTGGGGGTGTCTGTACAGAAATCTTCAGCTGCTTCATCAATGACCTTCCCTCCAACATAAGGTCAGAAATGGGGATGTTCACTGTTGACTGCACAGTGTTCAGCGCCATTCACAACTCCTCAGATAATGAAGCAGTTCATGCCCACATGCAACAAGACCTGGACGACATTCAGGCTTGGGCTGATAAGTGGCAGGTAACATTCGCGCCGCAGAAGTGCCAGGCAATGACTATCTCCAACAAACGAGAGTCTAACCACCGCCCCTTGACATTCAATGGCATTACCATCGCCAAATCCCCCACTATCAACATCCTGGGGGGTCACCATTAACCAGAAACTTAACTGGACCAGCCACATAAATACTGTGGCAACAAGAGCAGGTCAGAGGCTGGGTATTCTGCGGTGAGTGTCTCACCTCCTGACTCCCCAAAGCCTTTCCACCATCTACAAGGCACAAGTAAGGAGTGTGATGGAATACTCTCCACTTGCCTGGATGAGTGCAGCTCCAACAACACTCAAGAAGATCGACACCATCCAGGACAAAGCAGCCCACTTGATTGGCACCCCATCCATCACCTTAAACATTCACTCCCTCCACCACTGGCGTACCGTGGCTGCAGTGTGTACCATCTACAAGATGCACTGCAGCAACTCGCCAAGGCTTCTTCGGCAGCACCTCCCAAACCTGCGACATCTTCCACCTAGAAGGACAAGGGCAGCAGGCACATGGGAACACCACCACCTCCAAGTTCCCCTCCAACTCACACACCATCCTGACTTAGGAGTATATCACCGATCTTTCATCGTCGCTGGTTCAAAATCCTGGAACTCCCTCCCTAACAGCACTGTGGGAGCACCTTCACCACACGGACTGCAGCGGTTCAAGAAGGTAGCTCACCACCACCACCATCTCGAGGGCAATTAGGGATGGGCAATAAATGCTGGCCTTGCCAGTGACTCCCACAAACTAATTTTAAAAAATATCGTTGAAAGTGGCAGGGCAAGTTGAGAAGACTGTTTAAAAAGGCATATCGGATCCTTGGCTTAATAGATAGAGTACGAAAGCAAGGACATTATGCTAAACCTTTATAAAATATTGGTTAGACCTCAGCTGGGGTATTGTGTCCAATTCTGGGCACCACACTTTAGGAAGGATGTCAAGGCCTTAGAGAGGGTGCAGAAAAGATTTACTGGAATGGTACCAGGGATGAGAGACTTCAGATATGTGGAGAGACTGGAATTGTTCTCCTTGGAGCAGAGACAGTTAAGGGGAAACTTGACAGTAGTGTTCAAAATTATGAACAATAGACTTAATAAGGTTAACTGCTTCCAGTAGCAGAAGGGTCGGTTACCAGAGGACACAGGTTCAAGATAATTAGCAAAAGAATCAGAGGCAACAGGAGGAAACTTTTATGCAGCGAGTTGTTGTGATCTGGAACGCGCTGCCTGACAGGGTGGTGGAAGCCGATTCAATAGTAACTTTCAAAAGAGAATTAGATAAATACTTAAAGGGGAAAAAATGACAGGGCTCTGGAGAAAGAGCCGGGGAGTGGGAATAATTGGAGAGCTCGCTCAAAGAGCTGGCAGAGGCACGATGGGCCGAATGGCCTGCTTCTGTGCTGTATCATTCTATGATTATCAACAGTTAAGACTTGTTCTATATTCTGATTTACGGGAACAGAATCGTTTTGCTGAAACGATTCTTGCTGGTCTGAAACTAAACAAAAGCAGGTTAGCAAAGTGTTGGGACTGTTTGTGAACTGTGGATATATTTAATCGTGATATTTTCTGTGTTTAGAATCCAATTCAAGATTATCTAAAACCGGTTCGGCCGTATCTCTCAAACACTTGCCCTTTTCTTACATCTTAAACCCTTGATTCAATTACAGCTTTACGACTCGTTGCTGGTGTCTGTTATTAACAATTGGTGTCTTTACCCCCACCTCTCCAACCCCCCCCTTCTCCTACCCCCCTCCTCCCCCTCCTCACACCCCCCTCCTCTCCTCCCCCTCCCCTCCCCCCTCCCTCCCCTCCCCCCTCCCCTCCCTCTCCCCCCTCCCTCCCTCCCTCTCCCCCCCCCTCCCTCTCCCCCCCTCCCTCTCCCCCCCATCCCTCTCCCCCCCCCCCTCCCTCTCCCCCCTCCCCTCTCCTCCCTCTCCTCCCTCCCCTCCCCCCCCTCCCCCCTCCCCCTCCCCCCCTCCCTCCCTCCTCCCTCCCCCTCCCCCCCTCCCTCCCTCCTCCCTCCCCCTCCCCACCCCTCCCTCCCCCCCCTCCCTCCCTCCCTCCCTCCCTCCCCCTCCCTCCCTCCCTCCCCCCCCTCCCTCCCCCCCCCCCTCCCTCTTCCCCTCCCTCCCTCCCCCCCTCCCTCCCTCTTCCCCTCCCTCCCTCTTCCCCCCTCCCTCCCTCCCTCTTCCCCCCTCCCTCCCTCCTCCCCCCCTCCCTCCCCCTCCCCCCCTCCCTCCCTCCTCCCCCCCTCCCTCCCCCTCCCTCCCTCCCTCCTCCCCCCCCCTCCCTCCCTCCCCCCCCCCTCCCTCCCTCCCTCCTCCCCCCCCCTCCCCCCTCCTCCCTCCCTCCTCCCTCCTCCCCCCCCCTCCCTCCCTCCTCCCCCCCCTCCCTCCCTCCCTCCTCCCCCCCCTCCCTCCTCCCCCCCTCCCTCCTCCCCCCTCCCTCCCTCCTCCCCCCCTCCCTCCTCCCCCCCTCCCTCCTCCCCCCTCCCTCCCTCCTCCCCCCCTCCCTCCTCCCCCCTCCTCCCCCTCCTCCCCCCCTCCCTCCCCCTCCTCCCTCTCTCCCCCCCTCCCGCCCTCTCCCCCTCCCTCCCTCTCCCCCTCCCTCCCCCCTCCCCCCTCTCCCCCTCCCTCCCTCCCCCCCTCCCTCCCTCTCCCCCCTCCCTCCCTCTCCCCCCTCTCCCCCTCCCTCCCTCTCCCCTCCCTCCCTCCCCTCTCCCCCTCCCCCTCTCCCCCTCCCCCCCTCCCCCCTCCCTCCTCCCCCCCTCCCCCCCTCCCTCCCTCTCCCTCCCCCCCTCCCTCCCCCCCTCCCTCCCCCCCTCCCTCCCTCCCCCCTCCCTCCCCCCCTCCCTCCCCCCCTCCCTCCCTCCCCCTCCCTCCCCCCCTCCCCCCCTCCCTCTCCCCCTCCCTCCCCCCCTCTCCCCCTCCCTCCTCCCCCCCTCTCCCCCTCCCTCCCTCTCCCCCCTCTCCCCCTCCCTCCCTCCCTCCCTCACCCCCCTCTCCCTCTCCCCCCTCCCTCTCCCCCCTCCCTCCCTCCCTCTCCCCCCCTCCCTCCCTCTCCCCCTCCCTCCCTCTCCCCCTCCCTCCCTCTCCCCCTCCCTCCCTCTCCCCCTCCCTCCCTCTCCCCCTCCCTCCCTCTCCCCCTCCCTCCCTCTCCCCCTCCCTCCCTCTCCCCCTCCCCCTCCTCCCCCTCCCTCCCTCCCTCCCTCTCCCCCTCCTCCCTCCCTCTCCCCTCCCCTCTCCTCCCCCTCCCTCCCTCTCCCTCTCCCCCTCCCTCCCTCTCCCCCTCCCTTCCTCTCCCCTCCCTCCCCTCCCTCCCTCTCCCCCTCCCTCTCTCCCCCTCCCCCTCCCTCTCCCTCCCTCCCCCTCCCTCTCCCTCTCTCCCCCTCCCCCTCCCTCTCTCCCCCTCCCTCTCTCCCATCCTCCCTCTCCCCTCCCATCCCCCCCACCTCCCCTCCCCCCTCCCCTCCCCCCTCCCCTCCCCCCTCCCCTCCCCCCTCCCCTCCCCCCTCCTCCCTCTCCCCCTCCCTCCCTCCCCCCTCCCTCCCTCTCCCCCTCCCTCCCTCCCTCTCCCCCTCCCTCCCTTTCCCCCTCCCCCTCCCTCCCTTTCCCCCTCCCCCTCCCTCCCTTTCCCCCTCCCTCCCTTTCCCCCTCCCTCCCTTTCCCCCTCCCCCCCTCCTCCCTTTCCCCCTCCCTCCCTTTCCCCCTCCCTCCCTTCCCCCTCCCTCCCTTTCCCCCTCCCTCCCTCTCCCCCTCCCTCCCTCTCCCCCTCCCTCCCCCTCCCCCTCCCTCTCCCTCTCTCCCCCTCCCCCTCCCTCTCTCCCCTCCCTCTCTCCCATCCTCCCTCTCCCCTCCCATCCCCCCCCACCTCCCCTCCCCCCTCCCCTCCCCCCTCCCCTCCCCTCCCCCTCCCCTCACCCCTCCCCCCTCCCCTCCTCTCCCCCCCTCCCTCCTCCCCCCCTCCCTCCTCCCCCCTCCCTCCCTCTCCCCCTCCCTCCCTCCCTCCCTCTCCCCCTCCCTCCCTTTCCCCTCCCCCTCCCTCCCTTTCCCCTCCCTCCCTTTCCCCCTCCCCCCCTCCCTCCCTTTCCCCCTCCCTCCCTTTCCCCCTCCCTCCCTTCCCCCTCCCTCCCTTTCCCCCTCCCTCCCTCTCCCCCTCCCTCCCTCTCCCCCTCCCTCCCTCTCCCCCTCCCTCCCTCTCCCCCTCCCTCCCTCTCCCCCTCCCTCCCTCTCCCCCTCCCTCCCTCTCCCCCTCCCTCCTCTCCCCCTCTCCCCCTCTCCCCCTCCCTCCCTCTCCCCCTCCCTCCCTCTCCCCCTCCCTCCCTCTCCCCCTCCCTCCTCTCCCCCTCTCCCCCTCCCTCCCTCTCCCCCTCTCCCCCTCCCTCCCTCTCCCCCTCCCTCCCTCCCTCCCTCCCTCCTCCCTCTCTCCCTCTCTCCCTCTCTCCCTCTCCCCCTCTCCCC
>NC_141012.1:709368-837364 GCF_052327205.1 Somniosus microcephalus
CTCCTCCCTCCCTCCCTCCCTCCCTCCCATCCCCTCCCCTCCCTCCTCCCTCCTCTCCACCCTCCTTCCCTCCCTCCCTCCCACCCTCCCTCCCTCCCTCCACTCCCTCCCACCCTTCCTCCTCCATCCCTTCCTCCCTCCCTCCCTCCCCCTCCTCTCCTTCCCATCCTCCCTCCCTCCCTCCCTCCCTTCCCTCCTCCTCCCTCCCCCTCCCTTCCTCCCTCCCTCCCTCCCTCCCTCCTTCCTCCCTCCCTCCCTCCCTTCCCCTCCTTCCTCCCTCCCTCCCTCCTCCTCCCTCCCTCCCTCCCTTCCTTCCTCCCTCCCTCCCTCCCTCCCTTCCATCCCTCCCTCCCTCCCTCCCTTCCTCCCTCCCTCCCTTCCTTCCTCCCTCCTCCTCCCTTCCCTCCCTTCCCTCCCTCCTCCCTCCCTCCTTCCTCCCTCCCCCTCCTTCCTCCTCCCTCCTTCCTCCCTCCCTCCCTCCCTCCCTCCTTCCTCCCCTCCCTCCCTCCCTCCTCCTTCCTCCCTCCCTCCCTCCTCCTCCCTCCTTCCCCCTCCTCCCTCCTTCCTCCCTCCTCCTCCCCTCCTCCCTCCCTCCTCCCTCCTCCTCCCCTCCCTCCCTCCCTCCCTCCTCCCTCCCTCCTCCCTCCTTCCTCCCTCCCTCCTCCTCCCTCCCTCCTTCCTCCCTCCCCCCTCCCTTCCTTCCTCCCTCCCTCCCCCTCCCTCCTCCCTCCCTCCCTCCTCCCTCCTCCCTCCCTCCCTCCTCCCTCCTTCCTCCCTCCCTCCTTCCTCCCTCCCTCCTCCCCCCCCTCCCTCCCTCCTTCCTCCCCTCCCCTCCTCCTTCCTCCCTCCCTCCCCTCCCTCCTCCTTCCTCCCTCCCTCCCTCCTTCCTCCCTCCCTCCTCCTTCCTCCTCCCTCCTCCCTCCTCCCTCCCTCCCCCTCCCTCCCTCCCTCCCTCCTCCCTCCCTCCCTCCCTCCTCCCTCCCTCCCTCCTCCTCCCTCCCTCCCCCCTCCCTCCCTCCCTCCCTCCCTCCTCTCCCTCCCTCCCTCCCTCCCTCCCTCCCTCCTCCCTCCCTCCCCCTCCCTCCCTCCCTCCCTCCCTCCTCCCTCCCTCCCTCCATCCTCTCCTCCCTCCCTCCCTCCTTCCTCCCTCCCTCCTCCCTCCCCCTCCCCCCTCCCTCCTCCCCCCCCTCCCCCCTCCCTCCTCCCCCTCCCCCCTCCCTCCTCCCCCCTCCCCCCTCCCTCCCCCCTCCCCCCTCCCCCCTCCCCCTCCCCCCTCCCTCCTCCCCCCTCCCTCCTCCCCCTCCTCCTCCCCCCTCCTCCCCCCTCCCCCTTCCCCCTCCCTCCCTCCTTCCCCCTCCCTCCCTCCTTCCTCCTTCCTCCCTCCCTCCTTCCTCCTTCCTCCCTCCTCCCTCCCTCCCTCCCTCCTCCTCCCCTCCTCCCTCCCTCCTCCCTCCTCCCCTCCACCCTCCCTCCCTCCCTCCCTCCTTCCTCCCTCCCTCCTTCCTCCCTCCCTCCCTCCCTCCCTCCTTCTCCTTCCTCCCTCCCTCCCCCCTCCCTCCTCCCCCTCCCTCCTCCCTCCCCCCTCCCTCCCCCCCCCTCCCTCCTCCCTCCCCCCCCCCTCCTTCCTCCCTCCCCCCCCCCTCCTTCCTTCCTCCCTCCCTCCCTCCCTCCTTCCTCCCTCCCTCCCTCCCTCCTCCTTCCTCCCCCCCTCCCTCCTCCCCTCCCTCCTCCCCTCCCTCCTCCCCTCCCTCCTCCTTCCTCCCTCCTCCTTCCTCCCTCCCTCCTCCCCTCCCTCCTCCCTCCCTCCCTCCTCCCTCCCTCCCTCCTCCCTCCCTCCCTCCTCCCTCCCTCCCTCCCTCCTCCCTCCCTCCTCCCTCCCTCCCTCCCTCCCTCCCTCCTCCCTCCCTCCCTCCTTCCTCCCTCCCTCCTTCCCTCCCTCCCTCCTTCTTCCTCCCCTCCCTCCTTCCTTCCTCCCTCCCTTCTTCCTCCCTCCCCCCTTCCTCCCTCCCCCCTCCCTCCTCCTCCCTCCCTCCCCCCTCCCTCCTCCCTCCCTCCCTCCCCCCTCCCTCCCTCCCTCCCCCCTCCCTCCCTCCCCCTCCCTCCCTCCCTCCCCCCTCCCTCCCTCCCTCCCCCCTCCCTCCCTCCCTCCCCCCTCCCTCCCTCCCTCCTCCCTCCTCCCTCCCTCCCTCCTCCTCCCTCCCTCCTCCCTCCCTCCCTCCTCCTCCCTCCCTCCCTCCCTCCCTCCCCTCCTCCCTCCCTCCCTCCTCCCTCCTCCCCCCTCCTCCTCCTCCCTCCTCCCCCCTCCTCCTCCTCCCTCCTCCCCTCCCTCCTCCTCCCTCCTCCCCCCTCCCTCCTCCTCCCTCCCTCCCCCCCTCCCTCCTCCTCCCTCCCTCCCCCCTCCCTCCTCCTCCCTCCCTCCTCCCTCCCTCCTCCCTCCCTCCCCCCTCCCTCCTCCCTCCCTCCTCCCTCCCTCCTCCCTCCCTCCTCCTCCCTCCCTCCCCCCCCTCCGTCCCTCCCTCCCTCCCCCCTCCTTCCTCCCTCCCTCCCTCCCTCCCTCCCCCCCCTCCCTCCCTCCCCCCTCCCTCCCTCCCCCCTCCTTCCTCCCTCCCTCCCCCCCTCCTTCCTCCCTCCCTTCCCCCTCCTTCCTCCCTCCCTTCCCCCTCCTTCCTCCCTCCCTTCCCCCTCCTTCCTCCCTCCCTTCCCCCTCCTTCCTCCCTCCCTTCCCTCCTTCCTCCCTCCTTCCTTCCTTCCTCCCTCCTCCTCCCAAATGTACAGGCCGGATTCAATGGTGGGGATATGAGTCACTTTTTCGGCCTGCCCACTTCTCGAACCTCCGAGATGATGAACATCGAACAAACCAGTAACGTCAACTTTCCGGGACGCTGGGTTTTTAAAATAGACGGAGAAACAATTGACCCATCGAGGGGCTGCAGCCTGAACGGTGAGTGCGGAGATTCCTAACACACTGCCATTGGGAGCCAGACCTCTCAGCCAGTGAGTGGCCGTGGGTCAGTTCATCAGACGCCTGTCCGGGAGTATCGATTATACCGATTGTATCGGTGAGCGCGCAGCCCTCGGTTATTGGTGTGTAAACATAAATCTTGTGAGTTTTATTAAAATTCAGATCTACTTTTTACGAAGAACGTAGCCGGTTGGTGGAGCGGCCTTTCGCGGCGGTTGTTTACAGCGGGAGTGACCGGTTTCAGGAAGCTGGGAGTCGAGTCACTCTCACTTTCTCGGTGACTCGCTGTGCTCCGGGATTAATATTGGACCCGATCAGCTATTACCGCGCGTTCCGCTTCCAAATGTTTGTGCTCAATCCTGTAACTGAGTTACTTTTCCCAACCCCACTCCGTCAGGTTTATGGATCGGTTCCATAACTTGGCAATACTGTTGTGGGAGAGATTCCATGGAGGATCAGTGCCCAGCCCAGTAACTATGCTCAGCAGGTCGCCTCCTCCTCCTTCAGTGGCTGTTTTCTGTTCCAGGGCAGTTTTTCCGCCGCGGGGATGTTTTTTGGATGGATGACAAATGTCAAACGAAATGCCGGTGTCTGGATTTGGGGAACAGCATTCATTGCCAGAACCTGTCCTGTGGGCAGCTAGAGCAGTGCCATTCTGTAGCTGGCGTTTATCGGTGTGTTCCCACCCAGACCGCTTCGTGCGTGGTGTTTGGAGACCCTCACTACCACACCTTCGACGGCTTCCTATACCATTTCCAGGGAACCTGCTCCTACGTCCTTTCAAAACCGTGCTGGGAGCTGGAGAATCTGCCGAACTTCAGCATCGAGTCCAAGAACGAGAACCGGGTGGGGACCTCGGTATCTTGGCTAAGGAACATCAAAGTGAACGTTTACTCCCACAGCATCATCATTCCCAGAGGAAACTCCGGACAGGTTCTGGTGAGTTCACACATTTCAAAATCAAATCTTTGTCAAAATCTGTCACTGGAAAGAACAGAAAAATAACGACTTTGCACCGCTTTGTAATTGTAAATCAGCAATGAAACACTGGCGACTGCTGTCAATCTTCCACTTCAGAGCCTGAGTTCATGTAAAGTCCACACTGAGCGAAGATTCTTGGAAACCGCGGAGAAATGGCGTAAACGGCTCTGGGGTTACCATAAATCATTGGCCAAGGAAATTTAATCCCCTCAAGAGGCAAGAAATAATAGAGGGAGATTGCTGGAATGAGGTCCTGTGTATCCGGCTGATGTGAGCGCACGGGTATCATTCTGCGACCTCCCGCCTAAAGATTGGACTCCCTGTAATTACCGTTAACTCCCGGGGTTCGAAACCACTTCTGCTGGATTGCCAGACTGATCGTGTTACTTCAAACTCTTCCACTTATGTTCCTGCTGAAAGGCAGAATTAGCATTTTGGAGTCGCCCCAGTTGGTGTGTGTGGCGGCGCAGGGCAGGGAATTTGTGCCCTGGCTTCAAGCCTGATTCCAAAAGAAATGAGGAATGCACAGTCCCCAATACCAGGCTTGAAATGGAGTTAAACTCTCCCAGGATTTAATCACATTCTGGCATGAAGTGTTGGAGATTGTAACTCGTCTTTCAGGGGCAATTAAGACCCGTGGGATTTTTTGTATATCACAAGTAAATCGAGATCAGGAAGCTCATTAAAAACACCCGTTTATAAAAAGCGAATTGCTTTTTTATCATAGAATCATAGAATGATACAGCACAGAAGGAGGCCATTCGGCCCATCGTGCCTGTGCCGGCTCTTTGAAAGAGCTCTCCAATTAGTCCCACTCCCTGCCCTTTCCCCACAGCCCAGTGAATTTCTCCTTTTATCCAATCCCCTCGAGGGGAACATAAGGAGTAGGCCCTACGGCCCCTCGGGCCTGCTCCGCCATTCAATAGGAGCAGGAGTAGGCCCTACGGCCCCTCGGGCCTGCTCTGCCATTCGATAGGAGCAGGAGCAGGCCATACGGCCCCTCGGGCCTGCTCCGCCATTCAGTAGGAGCAGGAGTAGGCCATACGGCCCCTCGGGCCTGCTCCACCATTCAATAGGATCATGGCTGATCCGAATCTAGGCTCACGTCCACTTCCCTGCCCTCTCCCCGTAACCCCTAATTCCCTTATCAGCTAGGAAACTGTCTATCTCCATTTTAAATTTATTTAATGTCGCAGCTTCCACAGCTCTGAGGTAGCAAATTCCATAGATTTACTACCATCTGAGTGAAGAAGTTTCCCCTTATCTCAGTTTTGAAAGGGCAGCCCCTTATTCTAAGATTATGCCCCCTAGTTCTAGTCTCACCCATCAGTGGAAACATCCTCACCGCATCCACCCGATCAAGCCCCCTCACAATTTTATATGTTTCGATAAGATCGCCTCATTCTTCTGAACTCCAACGAGTAGAGGCCCAACCTACTCAACCTTTCCTCATACGTCAACCCCCTCATCTCCGGAATCAACCTAGTGAACCTTCTCTGAATCGCCTCGAGAGCAAGTATATCTTAAATATGGAAACCAAAACTGCACGCAGTATTCCAGGTGTGGCCTCACCAATACCCTGTATAACTGCAGCAAGACTTCCCTGTTTTTTATACTCCATCCCCCTTGCAATAAAAGCCAAGATTCCATTGGCCTTCCTGATCACCTGCTGCACCTACATAGATACATAGATACATAGAAGATAGGAGCAGGAGTAGGCCATTCGGCCCTTCGTGCCTGCTCCGCCATTCGATGAGATCATGGCTGATCCTTTAATTCAGTATCCCGTCCCCGCCTTCTCTCCGTAACCCTTAACCCCTTTTGCCCGTAGAAATATATCTAATTCCCTCTTAAATATATTTAATGAGCTGGCGTACACTGCCCTCTGTGGCAATGAGTTCCACAGGTTCACCACTCTCTGAGTGAAGAAATTCCCCCTCATCTCTGTCCTAAATGGTTTAGCCCTTATCCTTAAATTATGTCCTCTAGTTCTGTTCTCACCCGCCAAGGGAAACATTCCTTCTGCATCCAGTCTGTCTAGACCTGTCAGAATTTTATACACTTCTATGAGGTCCCCTCTCAATCTTCTAAACTCCAGTGTGTACATCCCTAAACTACATAGTCTCTCCTCATAGGTCATTCCCGCCATTCCTGGTATCAGCCTGGTGAATCGCCGCTGCACCCCCTCCATGGCAAGAACATCCTTCCTCAGATGAGGCGACCAAAACTGTACACAGTACTCGAGGTGTGGTCTCACCAGTGCCCTGTACAGCTGCAGCAAGGTATCCCTGTTCCTGTATTCTAACCCTTTTGCTATGAAGGCCAGCATACCGTTTGCCTTCTTGACCGCCTGTTGCACCTGCATGCTCGCCTTCAGTGACTGGTGTACAAGAACACCCAGGTCTCTCTGTACTTCCCCCTCTCCCAATCTATTGCCATTTAAATAATAATTTGCCCTCCCGTTCCTGCACCCAAGGTGGATAACTTCGCACTTGTCCACATTATAGTGCATCTGCCATTTATCCGCCCAATCGCCCAGTCTGTCCAAATCGCACCTGCATACTAACTTTTTGTATTTCATGCGCCAGGACCCCCAGATCCCTTTGTACTGTAGCACTTTGCAGTTTCTCTCCATTTAGATAATAACTTGCTCTTTGATTTTTTTCTGCCAAAGTGCATAACCTCACACTTTCCAATATTATATTCCATCTGCCAAATCTCTGCCCACTCACTTAGCCTGTCTATGTCCTTTTGCAGGTTTTTTATGTCCTCCTCACTCACTGCTTTCCCTCCCATCTTTGTATTGTTGGCAAACTTGGATATGTTGCACTCGGTCCCTTCCTCCAAATCGTTAATATAGATTGTAAAGAGTTGGGGTCCCAGCACTGACCCCTGCGGAACACCACTAGTTACTGATTGCCAGCCCGAGAACGAACCATTTATCCCAACTCTTTGTTTTCTGTTAGATAGCCAATCTTCCACCCATGCCAGTATATTACCCCCAATCCTGTGATTTTTTTTTTTTTTATCTTGATCAGTAATCTTTTGTGTGGAACCTTGTCAAATGCCTTTTTGGAAGTCCAAATACACTACATCCACTGGTTCCCCTTTATCCACCCTGTATGTTACGTCTGATATACCTATCAATTCATTCCATGAAAAGCGACGAGTTAAGATTGTAACTATAGGTTTTTATTGGCTAAATAACAGAGCCCACCCTCGTGGGCGATCGGTTCCAACAAGGGAGAATACTAGCCAAGCGGTCACCTTTATACCTGGGCAAGCAGGCGGAGCCATGGGCGGAGTCAGCTGAGGTAAGCCCAGGTATAGCAGTGTGCGTGGCAAGAGGTAACCTTGTGTAGCGGTAACAACAACGTCCTCAAAGAATTCGAGCAAATTTGTCAAACATGACTTCCCCTTCATAAAACCATGCTGACTGTCCTATTAAATTATGTTTATCCAAATGCTCTGTTACTGTTTCCTTAATAATGGACTGCAACATTTTGCCAACCACAGATGTTAGGCTGACTGGTCTATCGTTTCCAGCTTTTTGTCTACTTCCCTTCTTAAATAAGAGTGTTACATTAGCAGTTTTCCAATCTGCTGGGACATTTCCTGAGTCCAGGGAGTTTTGGAAAATAATCACCAATGCATCCACAATCCCTACCGCCACTTCTCTCGAGACCCTAGGATGTAGGCCATCAGGTCAGAGGGATTTATCCGCCTTAAGTCCCATTATTTTACCAAGTACCATCTCCTTAGTGATTTTAATCGTGTTTAGCTCCTCCCCCCCCCCCCCCTTGCCCCCTGTTTGTCCAATGTTGGGATATTTTTAGTGTCCTCTACTGTAAAGACTGATACAAAATATTTGTTCAGCATCTTTGCCATCTCCATGTTTCCCACCACTAGTTTCCCGGTCCCATCCTCTAAGGGACCAACGTTCACTTTAGCCACCCTTTTTCTTTTTATATAGCTGTAGAAACTCTTGCTATCTGTTTTTATATTTTTTGCTAGTTTACTTTCATAATCTATCTTCCCTTTCTTAATTAATCTTTTAGTTATTTGCTGGCTTTTAAATGCTTCCCAATCTTCTATCCTCCCACTAGATTTGGCTACTTTATATGCCCTTGTTTTCAGTTGGGTACTATCCTTTATTACTTTAAGCCACGGATGGCTGTCGTTTCTTTTACTCCCCTTTTTCCTCAGTGGAATATATTTATCTTGAAAGATGTGAAATATCTCCTTGAATGTAGACCACTGCTCTTGTACTGTCTTACACTTTAATCTGTTTTCCCAGTCCACTTTAGTCAATTCTACTCTCATACCTTCATAGTCTCCTTTATTTAAGCTTAGTACGCTGGTTTGAGATCCAACTCTCTCCCCCTCAAACTGAATTTGGAATTCAACCATATGATGGTCACTCATTCCAAGGGGAGTGAGAAGGGGTTAGAGGGGGAGTGAGTTGGGGAGGGAAGGGGTTGGGGGAGAGGAGACAGAATTGAATGTAGGTGATGTCCAGCAGCAGTCATCCAGTCCACATGAGATTTGACCCTCTTCTTTGCTTGCCTGTAGGTGGATGGATTGGCCGCCACGTTGCCAGTGCAGCTGGAGATGGGAGCGATTAAAGTTTATCGGAGCGGAGTAGCGACTGCGGTGGAGACTGACTTTGGTCTGTTGTTAACTTTTGACGGTGAACATTACGCCTCGATCTCGCTGCCCAGCTCCTATCTCAATAACACATGTGGACTGTGCGGGAACTTCAATAATAACCCGGCGGACGATAACCTACTCCCAGAAGGAACCCCCTCTGACTCGCTGGCGGAGCTGGGCACTGGCTGGCGGGCTGACGATTGGGACTGGTTCTGCAAACATGACTGTGCAGAAAACTGCAGCGTCTGCGACCCGCAAACCGAGTCTTTCTACTACAGACCGGACTACTGCGGCATCATGAACAAGACGGATGGGCCGTTCCGTGACTGCCGTACGGTGGTGGACCCCATTAGCTTCGTGATCAGCTGTGTGTATGACATGTGCGCAAACCGAGACAACATCACCACTCTCTGCCAAGCCATTCAGGCTTATGCCCTGAGTTGCCAGGCTGTGGGAATCACCATCGGGCCCTGGAGATCCCGAACCTTCTGTGGTAAGAATACTTGAACCGGGAGAGAGGCGTCGTGAAACATCCGGCTGGGTATTTGTGACTTTGCCTTTGTTTTAACCTTGTTTTAAATTTGTTTCAATTCCCGTTTGCCCCTGAATACGATAGATGCTGAGCACAGTCATGTACAACGAATGAAAACTGAGAAAGACTTTGCTCAAAACAGGGTGAAGAAACTACAATCGTTGTTGGAACAGCAAATTAACCTTCAGAACGACATTAACTGAAATGAAATGAGGGACAAATAAGAGAAATAACATTAAAATATTATCAGAGTGGCACCCGCTCCGATTGTAATTCATCTTGGGATATGTCCATTGCCCACTAGCCATTGCTATCACCCATTGTCCACTGCCCATCGCCCATTTCCCCATAGTCCATCATCTATTGTCAAGAACATAACATCAGAATTAGGAACAGGAGTAGGGGTAGGCCATTCAGCCCTTCGAGCCTGCTCTGCTATTCAATAAGATCATGGCTGATCTTCAACCTCAACTCTACTTTCCCGCCTGATCCCCAAATCCCTTGATTCCCCGGAGTCCAAAAATGTATCGATCTCCGTCTTTAATATACTCAGCATCCACAGCCCTCTGGGGTAGAGAATTCCAAAGATTCACAACCCTCTGGGTAAAGAAATTCCTTCTTGTTTCAGTCTTAAATGGCCGACCCCCTAGTTCTAGACTCTCCAGTCAGGCAAAGCAACCTCTCCGCATCGACCCTGTCGACCCCCCTCGGAATCTTATGTTTCAATACGATCGCCTCTCATTCATCTAAACTCCAGAGAGTATCGGCCCAATCTCTCCTCATAGGACGGCCCTCTCATCCCAGGGATCAGTCTAGTGAACCTCTGTTGCACCGCCTCTAAGGCAAGTATATCCTTTCTCAGATAAGGAGACTTCCTTACTCTTGTTCTCCAACCCCCTTGCAATAAAAGCCAACATGTCATTTGCCTTCCTAATTGCTTATTGTACCTGCATTGTCCATTGTCAACGTTCATTTATTAATTTCCAGTTTGACATTTTCATCTTTGACTTTTTTTTTCTTTATCTATTTTCAGTGTGGCACAAACCAGGTTATGGTCACTATTTCCCAAGTGTTCCCAGGGTTTGTTATGTGTCAACAAGAAAAAAACTTGCATTATATAGTGCCTTTTAATGTAGGAAATATTCCAATGCACTTCACAGGAGCAAACTCAGATTAAAAATTGACACCAAGCCAAAGAAGGAGATGTTAGGAAGGGTGACTAAAAGCTTGGACAAAGAAATAGGTTTTAATCAGGGTTTTAAAGGAGGAGAAAGAGGTGGAGAGGTTTAGAGGGAATTCCAAAGCTGATGTCTGAAGGCACAACTGCCAATAGTGGGACAAAAGGAGTGGGGATGCATAAGAGGCCAGAGTTGGATGAATGCAGAGTTCTCGGAAGGTTAGAACATAAGAAATAAGAGCAGGAGTAGACCATGCAATGCCTCGAGCCTGCTCCGCCATTCAATATGGTCATGGCTGATCATCGACCTCGATCTCCATATCCCTTGATTCCCCTAGAGTCCAAAAATCTATCGATCTCAGTCTTGAATATACTCAAAGACTCAGCATCCACAGCCCTCTGGGGCAGAGAATTCCAAAGATTCACAACCCCCTGAGCGAATTCCTCATCATCTCAGTCTTGAATGGCCTACCCCTTCTCCTGAGACTATGCCCCCTAGTTCTAGGCACTCCAGCCAGGGGAAATGACCTCTTCGCATCGACCCTGTCAATCCCCTTCTGAATCTTGTATGTTTCAATACGATCACCTCTCATTCTTCTAAACTCCAGGGAGTATCGGCCCATTCTACACAATCTCTCATCATAGGACAGTTCTCTCATCCCAGGAATCAATCTAGTGAACCTTCGCTGCACCGCCTCCAAGGCAAGTTTATCCTTCCTTAGATAAGGAGACCAGAACTGTGCCCAGTACTCCAGGTGTGGTCTCACCAGGGCCCTGTACAATTGTAGCAAGACTTCCTTACTCTTATACTCCAACCCCCTTGCAATAAAGGCCAACATGCCATTTGCCTTCCTGTACCTGCTTGCTGTACCTGCATGCTAGCTTTCTGTGTTTCTTGCACGAGGACACCCAAATCTCTCTGAACACCAACATTTGAAAGTTTCTCACCATTTAAAAAAATGTTCTGTTTTTCTATTCTTCCTACCAAAGTAAATAACCTCACATTTCCCTACATTATACTCCATCTGCCACTTTACTGCCCACTCACTTAGTCTATCTATATCCCTTTGCAGCCTCTGTGTTCTCCTCACAGCTTACTGTCCCACCTAGCTTTGTATCATCAGCAAACTTGGATACATTACACTCGGTCCCTTCATCTAGGTCATTTAATATAGATTGTAAATAGCTGAGGCCCCAACACTGATCCTTAGAGCACCCCACTAGTTATAGTCTGCCAACCTGAAAAAGATCCGTTTATCCCTGCTCTCTGTTTTCTGTCCGTAAACCAATCCTCTATCCATGCTACTATATTACCCCCAACCCCATGAGCCCTAATCTTGTGTAATAACCTTTTATGTGGCACCTTATTGAATGTCTTTTGGAAATCCAAATATACTACATCCACCAGTTCCCCTTTATCTACCCTGCTAGTTACATCCTCAAAAAGTTCTTAATAAATTTGTCAAACACGATTTCCCGTTCAGAAAATCATGTTGACTCTGCCTAATCATGTTATGATTTTCTAAGTGACTTGATACCACTTCCTTAACAATGGATTCCATAAGAACATAAGAACATAAGAAATAGGAGCAGGAGTAGGCCAATCGGCCCCTCGAGCCTGCTCCACCATTCAATAAGATCATGGCTGATCTGATCCTAACCTCAAATCTTCTATCACTCTGCATCTACCCGAACCCATGTGATCTCCCGGGAGAGGCGAAAAACCAGATAAAGACCCAATGGCCAATTTGGGAGAAAAAAATCTGGGAAATTCCTCTCCGACCCATCTAGGCGATCGAAATTCTTCCAGGAGATCACTCTGTCCATATATTTTCTACAGTACTTACCTTCTGTAAAGGCGATCTCCACCCCAGCCAGGAACAGGAATAAAACCATCTCCTGAAATCTAACACAGAATTAGAACACAGTAGGAGCAGAACAAGGCTACACGGCCCCTGGGCCCACTCCACTACCCACAGGGCCATGACCATTCCGAACCTAGACTCGTGTCCAATTTCCTGCCCGCTCCCCGTAACCCTTAATTCCCTTTACTTCTAGGAAACTATCTATTTCTCTTTTAAATTTATTTAATGATGTAGCTTCCACAGCTTTCTGGGGCAGCAAATTCCACAAACCTACCACCCTCTGAGTGAAGAAGTTTCTCCTCATCTCAGTTTTGAATGAGCAGCCCCTTATTTTAAGATTATGCCCCCTAGTTCTAGTTTCACCCATCATTGGGAACATCCTCACCGCATCCACCCGATCAAGCCCCTTCACAATCTTATATGTTTCAATAAGATCGCCTCTCATTCTTCTGAACTCCAATGAGTAGAGTCCCAATCTACTCAACCTCTCCTCATATGACCACCCCCTCATCCCTGGGATTAACCGAGTGAACCTTCTTTGTACTGACTCGAGAGCAAGTATGTCTTTTCTTAAGTATGGACACCAAAACTGTATGCAGTATTCCAGGTGCGGTCTCACCAATACCTTGTACAACTGCAGCAATACCTCCCTGTTTTTATATTCCATCCCCCTAGCAATAAACGCCAACATTCCATTGGCCTTCTTAATCACTTGCTGCACCTGCATACTAACTTTTTGAGTTTCGTGCACCAGGACCCCCAGATCCCTTTGTACTACAGTACTTTCCAGTTGCTTGCCATTAAGATAATAACTTGCTCTATGATTTTTCCTGCCAAAGTGCATAACCTCACACTTTCCAGTATTGTATTCCATCTGCCAAATCTCTGCCCACTTACTTAGCCTGTCTATGTCCCTTTGCAGGTTTTTTATGTCCTCCTCACTCACTACTTTCCATCCCATCTTTGTATCATCTGCAAACTTTGATATGTTACACTCGGTCCCCTCCTCCAAATCGTTAATATAGATTGTAAAGAGTTGGGGACCCAGCACTGACCCCTGCGGAACACCACTAGTTACTGGTTGCCAATCTGAGAACGAACCATTTATCCCAACTCTCTGCTTTCTGTTAGAGAGCCAATCCTCCACCCACACCAGAATATTACCCCCAATCCCGTGATTTTTTATCTTGAGCAATAATCTTTTGTGTGGCACCTTGTCAAATGCCTTTTGGAAGTCTAAATACACTACATCCACTGGTTCCCCTTTATCCACCCTGCATGTTACTTCCTCAAAAAACTCAAGCAAATTTGTCAAACATGACTTCCCCTTCATGAAACCATGCTGAGTTTGTCCTATTAAATTATGTTTATCCAAATGTCCCGTTACTGTCTCCTTAATAATGGACTCTAACATTTTACCAACCACAGATGTTAGGCTAACAGGTCTATAGTTTCCAGCCTTCTGCCTACTACCCTTTTTAAATAAGGGTGTTACATTAGCAGTTTTCCAATCTGCTGGGACCTTTGCTGAGTCCAGTGAGTTTTGGAAAATTATTACCAATGCATCCACAATCCCTACCGCTACTTCCCTCAAGACCCTAGGATGCAAGCCATCAGGTCCAGGGGATTTATCCGCCTTGAGTCCCATTATTTTACCAAGTACCACTTCCTTAGTGATATTAATCGTATTTAGTTCCTCCCCCCCCCCCTAGAGCCCCCTGTTTGTCCAGTGTTGGGATATTCTTAGTGTCCTCTACTGTAAAGACTGATACAAAATAATTGTTCAGTGTTTTTGCCATCTCCATGTTTCCCACCATTAATTTCCCGGTCTCATCCTCTAAGGGACCAACATTTACTTTAGCCACCCTTTTTCTTTTTATATAACTATAGAAACTTTTACTGTCTGTTTTTATATTTTTTGCTAATTTACTTTCATAATCTATCTTCCCTTTCTTAATCAATCTTTTAGTTATTTTTTGCTGTCTTTTAAAGACTTCCCAATCTTCCATCCTCCCACTAGATTTGGCTACCTTATATGCTCTTTTTTTTAGTCGGATACTATCCTTAATTACTTTACTTAGCCACGGATGGCTATCTTTTCTTTTACACCCTTTTTTCCTCAGTGGAATATTTTTTTTTTGGAAGTTGTAAAATAACTCCTTAAATGTACACCACTGATCATGTACCGTCTTACCCTTTAATCTATTTTCCCAGTCCACTCTAATGAATTCCGCTCTCATACCTTCATAGTCTCCTTTATTCAAGCTCAGCACGCTTGTTTGAGATCCAACCTTCTCACCCTCTAATTGAATATGGAACTCAACCATGTTATGGTCACTCATTCCAAGGGGATCCTTCACTAGGACATTTTTAATTAATCCTGTCTCATTACACAGGACCAAATCTAAGGTTGCTTGCCCCCTGGTCGGTTCAGTCACATACTGCTCAAGAAACCCATCCCTAATACACTCAATGAACTCATCCTCAAGGCTGCTCTGCCCAATTTGATTTGTCCAGTTAATACGATAATTAAAATCCCCCATAATTATAGCTGTTCCCTTATTACAAGCCTCAACTATTTCTTGATTAATACTCCGTCCAACAGAGTTGCAACTGTTCGGAGGCCTATAGACTACACCCACTAGTGTTTTTTTCCCCATATTATTCCTTATCTCCACCCAAACTGTTTCACTATCCTGCTCTTTCCCAATGACTGGCCTGTAGTTCCCTGATTTTTCTCTCCTTTTTTGAATAGCGGTGTTACATTTGTGACCTTCCAATCTGCTGGGACCATTCCAGAATCTAGAGAATTTTGGAAGATCAAAACCAGTGCATCCACTGTCTCTTCAGCCACCTCTTTTAGAACCCTAGGATGTAGGCCGTCAGGTCCAGGGGATTTGTCAGCTTTTAGTCCCATTAGTTTCTCTAGTACTTTTTCTCTACTTATATTAATTACATTAAGTTCCTCACCCTCATTAGACCCTTGGTTCCCCACCATTTTGGTCTGCTTTTTGTGTCTTCTACTGTGAAGATGGATACAAAATAATTGTTTAACATTTCTGCCATTTCCTTATTCCCCATAATAATTTCTCCTGTCTCAGCCTCTAAGGGACCAACGTTTACTTTTGCTACTCTCCTTTTTACATACTTGTAGAAACTCTTACAATCTGCTTTTATATTTCTTGCTAGTTTTCTCTCATTCTATTTTTCCCTCTTTATCAATTTTTATCAAAGGTTGTAGGACTGGAGTAGATTACATAGATACAGAGGGAGAGATTTGAACATAAGGATAAAACTTGTATCTGAGGTGTTGTTGGGCCAAGATCCAATGTAGGTCAGCGAGCACAGGAGTGATGGGACTTGCTTTTAGAGGGGCTCTTTTCCATCACGCATCAAACTGATTGAAGCCTGCAGTGCAGAGGCTCAGACCAGTTCCTACTTAAAATAACAATCGAGGACCTATTTATTTTGCAGGTCCTCGATTTCCATCTTAAAAGGGCCTATCACCTGAAACAAGTGGGCGCTTTGGACACCTGGCGATAGACCCCTTTTTAAAATGGAGACTGACGCATCAGCGGTGTTAATGGGGTGGTAAAGCTACTGACTCCATCTTGAGGCTGTTACACCCCACACCCCCTGTTATGGGCAGGTGAGGGCATTCGAAATCTACTCCAGTGGACTGTTTGGCCCCAGTTGTTGATTTTAGTGTTGTAAGTTCTTTTATGTATATTTGCGTGCATACCTGTATTAGATTCAATGTATTGTTTGAGCCATCAACTAATGTTAGTTGGCACCCCATTGTGTTCCATTGGTCACATTACATTACATTGACCGCCATTTACTGCTGCAGTCCTTTTTAGAATCCTGAGACCACTCACCATTTTTAATATATTCTAGAAAGCCCAGGTCAGTGGCAGGAGGTACTTAACCTGGGGTTCCGAATTCCAGTGGGTGGTGGTTATTTTATTAGGCATAATCACCTCCTTGTGTCTCTCCTTTAGCCTTGCCCTGTCCAGAATGGAGCCACTATGAGGTGTGTACCAGCAGCTGTCCAGCCACCTGCACTGACCTGATTTCGCCCTTGTACTGTACCAGGCCCTGCACCGAAGGCTGTCAGTGTGATGAGGGCTACGTACTCAGTGGTAATAACTGTGTCCCACTTGAGGAGTGCGGCTGTGAGTTCCATGAGCGCTACTATCCCTTCAAAACAAAGTTCTGGGCAACTGATGACTGCACTGTGCACTGCCTGTGTGAGGGTAACGCCGAGGTGCTGTGTGAGAATAAGACTTGCTCGGAAGGAGAGTTCTGTCTTGTGGAGCACGGGATTCTAGGATGCTATCCCAAGAGAGCGGCTGTGTGCATGGTCTCGCGCAATAATGGGCTGCAAACTTTTGATGGCGCGTCCTTTGATTTCCGGAATGAATATGCGTACACGCTGCTCAAAATCTGCGGATCGAACAGTTACAATCTGTCTCAGTTTGAAATCAAACTGGGAAGAAAGAAAATGGTAAATGGTTCCTGGATAAAATCGCTGACTATAAAGTTCCCTGATCATGAAATAAAGATTGGAGGCAGCAACATCATCAAGGTAAGAACTGAGAAAATATTATCCCATATCCATGTTGTAACTAATTTATTGTAACATTCTGATCTACCCCCTCCTCTCACTGTAACTCTGATATACCCCTCACTGTAACACTGATATACCCCTCACTGTAACACTGATATACCCTCACTGTAACACACTGCCATATACCACACCCTCACTGTAACTCTGATATACCCCTCACTGTAACACTGATACACCCCTCACTGTAACTCTGATACACCCCTCACTGTAACTCTGATACACCCCTCACTGTAACTCTGATACACCCCTCACTGTAACTCTGATACACCCCTCACTGTAACTCTGATACACCCCTCACTGTAACACTCTGCCATATACCACACCCTCACTGTAACTCTGATATACCCCTCACTGTAACTCTGATATACCCCTCACTGTAACACTGATATACCCCTCACTGTAACACTGATATACCCCTCACTGTAACACTCTGCCATATACCACACCCTCACTGTAACTCTGATATACCCCTCACTGTAACACTGATATACCCCTCACTGTAACACTGTTACACCCTTCACTATCACTCTGAAATACCCACACTCCTCACTTCCATGAAGGGTGTATCACATATGACTGGAGTATATCAGAGAGTTAGTGTGTCAGTGTGCTTCAATAAGGGTGTATCAGAGAGTGTTGCAGTGAGGGGTGCAGGGTGTATCTAAACTTCAATGTGCATTCAAAGTGGGTTTGCGTGCAGGAAACTAGTTTGTCTGTACAGCGAGACTCCCCACCCCGCACCCATAATTTTAATTTTACTGGATGAAGCAGTAACTCATTTTGTCCTGGTTATAGGTTAATGCTTTTGCAATTTCCTTGCCGTTTATGCATTCATCTGGAAAATTGAAGATCTACAGGAATGGAAATGACACCATGGTGGAATTGGACAAGAGTTTCCAAATCCTGTATTCGAGTGAGGATCGTGTAAATTTAACACTCTCCACTGCCTATTACAACAACACTTGTGGTCTCTGTGGATACTTTAACGGTAATCCCACCGATGACTTCCGTAAAACCAATGGGAAGCTAACGGAAAATGCTGCAGAATTTGTGGATAATTGGAAGACATTTGCTGATGATATGACATGTAATGGCCAGTGTGAGGAGCTGTACACTGTGTGTACAAATGAGGATTTAATTCTGTATCAAGGAATCTCTTTATGTGGAATGATCAATGATCCCAATAACGGCTCCTTCCTCAACTGTCATGAAGTTGTCAATCCTTCTCCCTTCTTCAGAAGTTGCCTCTATACCATGTGTTTAAATGGTGGAAACGTAACTGCCCTTTGCAGCTCCCTACAAGCTTATGCGGACGCCTGCATTGGTGCCGAGGCCGCGCTGCCTAACTGGAGAAGCAGCACCTTTTGCCGTAAGTTATTCAGAGAAAAAGTGGGTACCATCCCGTACCCGGTGTCTGTAGCACTGTACCATCCCGTACCCGGTGTCTCAGATAATTGAATTTTAATTTGATTAAATTCAAATGTTTAGATTTGGATTTCTATTTTAAATGGCAAACTTTCACACACCCTATTAAATTGTTAAATAAATAATTCTCTGGTTACCACTCGGGACAGCTTTTAGAGAAGGAAAACTTATTGAAACATACCTGCACATATGATTGGATTTCATTTCTTGCCTACATTTGTAGTTCTTACATTTTGGGTCTGGCTGGTGGTTCAGGGACATGTTGGGATTTTTTTTTGCCGGACATCATTTTGCTGTACTCGCCCAATCACACAGGAAGCTCGACTGATTTGCATGCTCGGCCTTCGTCTAAAAACGGGGGGGGAAATTCGGTTGGTTTGCGCCTCCCATTAGCGCCTTAAAAGGGTGCTAATGGGGCACAAAGCAACCAGCGCCCAGGTGCGGCGATGTTTGCGCCGCTCGCGAAATTGACGACATTTTGCAGCGGTGCTAAACAGTACCGCCACGATCTCCTGTGCCCACAAATCGTGATGTCAGTCGAGCGTGCAATGCCCCAGACTGGATATTGAGTGGTGCCCCCACCTTATCGCCTGCCGCTAGCAATGACAGGATGAGGGGAACGTTTTGCAGTCGGGAAGGGACTGGGGGAGTGCTATTTAAAGGCGGCCAGTTCTTGCCTTTTTTTCAGCGACATCTTTGCACCACACATTCTGAGTGAGAGAAACACACTTCTCAACACAGCATTGAATCTCTCCAGGAGTTTTGGGTACTGAGCAGTACTTTACAGGTTCATTTTGATTTGATCTTCCTTGCATCAATTTAGAAGAGACTATGGGGGCTGCACTCTAACATCTTTCCCTGGGCCTCTCCATTGTTCTTTCCAGCAGAAATGATGTACAGGTCGCTCCAGGCCGAGATTCAAGGCTGCAATGAGCAGGGTGTGGATGGAGAGCAAGATTGACCCTCCCCTTTAAGAACTGGCCGCGCCAGTGTGTCTGTTCTCCATTGCTGACTGACATCACATGAACTTCACCAGCGCTCTGAGATAGCGCCTCGCTCCTTGGCATTAGCACCTTAAGAGAAGTGTGTAGCGCCTGATTTAGCGCTCCAATCACCTCCAGGGGCGATAGAAGCCAAGTTTGCAGTTGGAGGCGATAAATAGCGCTAGGCGCTAAACTTTGCACCCAGCCAATAATTGCACCCCAAACGGCGCGATACCGAATTCCTCCCCCCCCCCCCCCCCCCCGGGCCAGGAGGTGAGTTGCCAGTGCTAATAGCTGTGCTTACAGGCCGGAAGGGAGGAAATCTAGCGGAACAGGGAGTGTCGTGGGGTTGCAGCAGCACGGTAAAGGGGAGGGCTGGAAAGACTGGGGGTATCAATGGAGCAGCAGATTTCAATGTAAAGAGCACCAAGCATCAAAGAGTTGAACATAGGAAGCCTGTAACGTTTGGAAGACCTGAAAATAATGAAGAAATAATGAAGCAATCTTTTATTGCAAACTTCTGGCGTGACATCGGCCGTCTCCATTTCTCTGCTCCCCTCACTCACTCCAACCTACCTCCCTCTGAACTTGCAGCACTCCATTCTCTCAGATCCAATCCGGACATCATCATTAAACCTGCTGACAAGGGTGGTGCTGTTGTTGTTTGACGAACCGACCCCTACCATGCAGAAGCTGAACGCCAACTCTCCGACACCACCTCCTACCTCTGCCTGGACCATGACCCCACTACCGAACATCAAGCCACCGTTTCCAAGACTGTCACTGACCTCATCTCCTCTGGAGATCTTTCCCCCCCACTGCCACCAACCTCATAGTTACCCAACCCCGCACAGCCCGCTTCTACCTCCTTCCCAAGATCCACAAACAGGACTGCCCTGGTAGACCCATCGTTTCAGCCTGTTCTTGCCCCACGGAACTTATCTCTTCCTATCTCGACTCTTTCTCCCCTTGTCCAGTCTCTTCCCACCTACATCCGCGACTCTTCCGACGCCCTCCGCCACTTTAACAGTTTCCAGTTTCCTGGTCCCAACTGCCTCCTTTTCACTGGATGTACAATCTCTCTACACCTCCATCCCCCACCAGGATGGCCTGAGGGCGCTCCGCTTCTTCCTTGAACAGAGGCCCAACCAGTCCCCATCCACCACCACCCTCCTCCGCCTGGCTGAACTTGTTCTCACATTGAACAACTTCTCCTTTGACTCCACTCATTTCCTCCAAATCAAAGGTGTTGCCATGGGTACCCGCATGGGTCCTAGCTATGCCTGCCTTTTCGTGGGATATGTGGAACACTTTGTTCCAGTCCTACTCTGGTCCCCTCCCCCACCTCTTTTTCCGGTACATTGATGACTATCGGTGCCGTTTCCTGCTCTCGCCCTGAACTAGATAATTTCATTCACTTTGCTTCCAATTTCCACCCTTCCCTCACCTTCACATGGTCCATCTCTGACTCTTCCCTTCCTCGACTTCTCCATCTCCATCTCTGGGGATAGGTCATTGACACACATTCACTACAAGCCCACTGACTCCCAGAGCTACCTGGACTACGCTACCTGGACTACACTTCCTCCCACCCCACCTCCTGTAAGGACTCTCTTCCATTCTTCTAGTTTCTCCGTCTCCGCCGCATCTGCTCTGATGATGCCACCTTGCATACCAGTGCTTCTGACATGTCTTCCTTTTTCCTCAACCGAGGATTCCCCTCTACTGTGGTTAACACGGCCCTCGACCGTGTCCATTTTATCTCCCGCACTTCTGCCCTCACCCCTGCCCCTCCCCCCTGGAACCACGATAGAGTTCCCCTTGTCCTCACCTTTCACCCCACCAGCCTCCACATTCAACGGATTATCCTCTGCTACCTACAGCATGATCCCACCACCAAACACATCTTCCCTTTCAGCATTCCATAGGGACCGCCCCCTTCACCCGGCACCTTCCCGTGCAAGTGCAGGAGATGCAATACGTGCCCTTATACCTCCGCCCCCCCCCCCCCCCCCCCCCACTGTCCAGGGCCCCAAACACCCCTTCCAGGTGAAACAGCGATTTACTTGTACTTCCTGCAATCTAGTATACTGTATTCACTGCTCACGATGTGGTCTCCTCTACATTGGGGAAACCAAACGCAGATTGGGTGACTGCTTTGCAGAACACCTCCGCTCCACTCCCACTCAGACCTCTCTGTCCTCAGCCTCTTGCATTGGTCCACTGAAGCTCAGCGTAAGCTCGAGGAACAGCACCTCATCTTTCGATTAGGCACTTTACAGCCTTCTGGACTCAACAGAGTTCAATTTCAGATCATAACCTGGCCCCTATCTTTTTTTATCCACACTTTTTGTTTGTGCCTTCTGCTCTTCTCCCCCACATGGCAGCTGTCTTTCATTCTGCCAGCGCAATTCACACTTCATCTAGAGCCATCCTTTGTTTCTTAACCTGTTCCATTACCATCTCCTTTTGCCTTGAATATCTCTTAATGTCTCTTAACCTCTCCTGCCTTCTATCCTATCACAGACCTTCCCTTTTGTTCTTTCATCCCCTCCCCCATTTCCCAGCCCCTACACTTGCTTAAAAATCTGTCCCATTTCCTGCTTTTTCCAGTTCTGACGAAAGGTCATCGACCTGAAACATTAACTCTGTTTCTCTCTCCACAGATGCTGCCTGACCTGCTGAGTATCTCCAGCATTTTCTGTTTTTATTTCCGATTTCCAGCATCTGCAGTATTTTCTTTTTGTGTTTGAAGAAATATCATTGCTCGCCTGCTCCCAGATTTATCTGACTGCAACCTATTTAAGTAGCACTGTAACTGGCGGGCTCCTGACGATGGTTTGTGGGCAGCACTGGCTGTGCTGATTGACCCTGAAATAATGTTTGAGCCCTCGGAGCCTCACTTTATTGTATTTAGCCCTTTACGGTTTTGGGCAAGAGTGACGATCACTTGAATCAAAAGCCGCCTGAAAATCGCAGGGTGAACTGTAGGCGGTAATTAGGCAAATTTGGTTTTGCGATTTTTATTTTTATTTATTTATTTTTTGTCCCGTATCACTGTTTACAACAAAAAACAGACAGTGGGGAAATGAGAACCAGTCCTGTTAGAGTGGGGGATAGGAGATCGGTATCTGAGTTAAGAGTGCAGCCATTTTTACAATAAATGATGTTCAGACAGCCTGTGACCGGCATGCACTGATTTACTGGGTTGGAAGCAGCAATGACTTCACTCTCCGTCTGGGACCAGACATTAGCAAGATTAAAGCCAATGAGATTAAAGGGACAGTGGCAGCGTGGATACTAAATTAGCTAAGGGACAGAAAGCAGAGGAGTGGTGAACGGTTGTTTTTCAGACTGGAGGGAAGTGTACAGGGGTGTTCCCCAGGGGTCAGTATTAGGACCACTGCTCTTTTTGATCGATATTAATGACCTGGACTTGGGTATACAGGGCATAAATTTAAAGTTTGTAGATGACATGAAACTCGAAAATGTAGTAAACCATGAAGAGGGTAGTAGCAGACTTCAGGCAGACACAGACTGGTGAAATGGGCAGACACATGGCAGATGAAATTTAATGCAGAGTAGTGTGAAGTGATTCATTTTGGTAGGAAGAATGAGGAGAGGCAATATAAACTAAATGGTACAATTTTAAGGGGGGGGGGTGCAGGAACAGAGAGACCTGGGGGTGTATCTGTACATAGAAACATAGAAGATAGGAGCAGGAGTAGGCCCCTCGAGCCTGCTCTGCCATTCAATGAGATCCTAGCTGATCATCCAAATTCAGTACCCTGTCCCTGCCTTCTCCCCATATCCCTTTAGCCTTAAGAAATATATCCAACTCCTTCTTGAATATATTTAATGAATTGGCCTCAACTGCCTTCTGTGGTAGAGAATTCCACAGGTTCACCACTCTTTGGGTGAAGAAATTCCTCCTCATCTCTGTCCTAAATGGCTTACCCCTTATCCTTAGACTGTGACCGCTGGTTCTGGACTCCCCCGCCATCGGGAACATCCTTCCTGCATCTAGTCTGTCTAGTCCTGTTAGAATTTTATAAGTTTCAATGAGATCCCCTCTCATTCTTCTAAACTCCAGCGAGTATAAGCCCAATCGACCCAATCTCTCCTCATACGTCATTCCTGCCGTCCCAGGTATCAGCCTGGTGAATCTTCTCTGCACTCCCTCCATGGCAAGAACATCCTTCCTCAGATAAGGCGACCAAAACTGCACACAATACTCAAGGTGTGGTCTCACCAAGGCCCTGTACAACTGCAGCAAGACATCCTTGTTCCTGTACTCCAACCCTCTCGTTACGAAGGCCAACATACCATTTGCCTTCTTAACCGCCTGCTGCACCTGCATGCTTACCTTCAGCGACTGGTACAAATCTTTGAAGGTGGCTGGACAAGTTGAGAAGGCTGTTAAATATATGGGATCCTTAGCTTTATAAATTGTTACCTCTGGACTTGACTATTCCAACGCACTCCTGGCTGGCCTCTCACATTCCACCCTACCTAAGCTTGAGGTCATCCAAAACTCGGCTGCCTGTGTCCTAACTCGCACTAAGTCTTGTTCACCGATCACTCCTGTGCTTGCTGACCTATATTGGCTCCTGGTTAAGCAACGCCTCTATTTCAAAATTCTCATCCTTGTTTTCAAATCCCTCCATGGCCTCGGCCCTTCCTATCTCTGTAATCTCCTCCAGCCCCACAACCCCACAATGCCCTCTTGAGCATCCCTGATTATAATCACTCAACCTTTGGTGGCCGTGCCTTCAGTTGCCTAGGTCCTAAGCTCTTGAATTCCCTGCCTAAACCCCTCTGCCTCTCTACTTCTCTTTCCTCCTTTAAGACACTCCTTAAAACCGACCTCTTTGGTCATCTGCCCTAATTTCTCCTTATGTGGCTCGGTGTCACCATTTTTTGTCTTTTATTACTCCTGTGAAGCACCTTGGGACGTTTTACTACGTTAAAAGCGCTAGATAAATACAAGTTATTGTTGCTGCTGCAGCATAGAGTACAAAAGCAAGGCAGTTATGCTAAACCTTTATAAAACACTGGTTTGGTCCCAGCTGGAGTACTGTGTCCAATTACATAAGAACAAGGAGCAGGAGTAGGTCATTTGATCCCTCGATAAGATCATGGCTGATCGGATCTTGGCCTCCACTCCACCTCGCTGCCCGCTCCCCATAACCCTCGACTCCCTTATCGTTCAAAAATCTGTCGATCTCCACCTTTAAATATATTCAATGGCCCAGCCTCCACAGCTCTCTGGGGAAGAGAATTCCAAAGATTCACGACCCTCTGAGAGAAGAAATTCCTCCTCATTTCCAATTTAAAAGGGTGCCCCCTTATTCTGAAATTATGGCCCCAGTTCTAGATTCCCCCACGAGGGGAAACATCCTCTCGGCCTCTACCCTGTCAAGCCCCCTCAGAATCTTATGTTTCAATAAGATCCTCTCTCATTCTTCTAAACTCTAAACTCCAGTGAGTATCGGCCCAACCTGCTCAACCTTTCTTCATAAGACAAGCCCTTCATCTCCGGAATCAACCTCGTGAACCTTCTCTGAACTGCCTCCAATGCAAGTATATCCCTCCTTAAATAAGGAGACCAAACTGTACACAGTACTCCAGGTGCGGTCTCACCAATGCCCTGTACAGTTGTAACAGGACTTCCCTACTTTTATTTCCCTTTGCAATAAAGGCCAACACTCCATTACTTGCTGTACCTGCATGCAACTTTTTGTGATTCATGTACAAGGACCCCCAAATCCCTCTGTACCTCAGCATTTTGTAATCTCTCCCTATTTAAAAAATTTGCTTTTTTATTTTTCCTACCAAAGTGGATAACCTTGCATTTTCCCACATTAAATTCCATCTGCCAGATTTTTGCCCACTCACTTAGCCTATCTACATCCCTTTGCATCCTCCATACAATTTGCTTTCCCACCTATCTTTGTATCATCAGCAAATTTGGCTACATTACACTCGGTCCCTTCATCCAAGTCATTAATATAGATTGTAAATAGTTCAGGCACCCCACTAGTTACAGTTTGCCAACCTGAAAATAACCCATTTATCCCCACTCTTTGTTTTCTGTTAGTTAGCCAATCCTCTATCCATGCTAATATATTACCCCCAACCCCGTGAGCGCTTACCTTGTGTAGTAACCTTTTATGTGGCACCTTATCGAATGCCTTCTGGAAATCCAAATACACCACATCCACTGGTTCCCCTTCATCCACCCTGCTCGTTACATCCTCCAAGAACTCCAGCAAATTTGTCAAACAAGATTTCCCTTTCATAAAGCCATGCTAACTCTGCTTGACTATATTATGATTTTCTAAATGTCCTGCTATCACTTCCTTAAAGATGGACTCCAGCATTTTCCCAATGATAGATGTTAGGCTAACTGGTCGATAGTTGCCTGCTTTCTGTTTCCCTCCTTAAATAGGGCTGTTATATTTGCGGTTTTCCAGTCCACTGGGGCCTCTCCAGAATCCAGGGAATTTTGGTAGATTACAGCCAATGCATCCACTATCTCTGCAGCCACCTCAAGACTCTAGGCTGCAGGTCATCAGGTCCAGGGGACTTGTCCACCTTTTAGTCCCATTAGTTTGCCGAGTACTTTCTCTCTAGTGATAGTGACTGTTTTAGGTTTCCCCCCGCCCACCCCAATAGCCCCTTGATTATCCATTATTGGGATGCTTTTAGTGTCTTCTACCGTGAAGTTCTGGGCACCACACTTTTTCAGAAGAATGTCAAGGCCTTGGAGAGGGTGCAGGAGAGATTTACTAGAATAGTACCAGGGATGAGACTGGAGAAGCTGGGGCTGTTTTCCTTGCAGCAGAGACGGTTATGGGGAAATTTGAGAGATGTTCAAAATTGAGGGGTTTTGCTAGAGTCGATGGGGAGAAACTGTTTCTACTGGCAGGAGGGTCAGTAACCAGAGGACACCGATTTAAGATAATTGGCAAAACAAATGGGGGAATTAGGATAATTTTTTTATGCAGCAAGTTGTGATCTGGAATGCATTGCTTGAAAGGGTGGTGGAAGCAGATTCAGTAATAACTTTTAAAAGAGAATTGGCTAAATAGTTGAAAAGGAATAATTTGCAGGGCTAAGGGAAAAAAGCAGAGGAGTGGGCCTAATTGGACAGCTATATCAAAGAGCCAGCACAGGAACAATGGGCCAAATGGCCTTTTTCTGTGCTGTAAGAGCTATGATATTCACACACTGATACAGTAATAATATGCCTTTGCACACTCTTGCGTATTCTCAAAGTATTCTGTACAAGATCGTACACTTAGTTGTGCATGTTTGTACAGTAATTTAGCACATTTCAGCTGAGGCTGATCTACTTGGGGCTGGCCAAAGGGCACAGGGGGCTGGCCAAAGGGCACTGGGGGCTGGCCAAGCGGCACTGGGGGCTGGCCAAGCGGCACAGGGGGCTGGCCAAGCGGCACAGGGGGCTGGCCAAGCGGCACAGGGGGCTGGCCAAAGGGCACAGGGGGCTGGCCAAAGGGCACAGGGGGCTGGCCAAGCGGCACAGGGGGCTGGCCAAAGGGCACAGGGGGTTGGCCAAAGGGCACAGGGGGCTGGCCAAGCGGCACTGGGGGCTGGCCAAGCGGCACTGGGGGCTGGCCAAGCGGCACTGGGGGCTGGCCAAGCGGCACAGGGGGCTGGCCAAGCGGCACAGGGGGCTGGCCAAAGGGCACAGGGGGCTGGCCAAAGGGCACAGGGGGCTGGCCAAGCGGCACTGGGGGCTGGCCAAGCGGCACTGGGGGCTGGCCAAGCGGCACAGGGGGCTGGCCAAGCGGCACAGGGGGCTGGCCAAAGGGCACAGGGGGCTGGCCAAAGGGCACAGGGGGCTGGCCAAGCGGCACTGGGGGCTGGCCAAGCGGCACAGGGGGCTGGCCAAAGGGCACAGGGGGCTGGCCAAGCGGCACAGGGGGCTGGCCAAGCGGCACAGGGGGCTGGCCAAGCGGCACAGGGGGCTGGCCAAAGGGCACAGGGGGCTGGCCAAAGGGCACAGGGGGCTGGCCAAGCGGCACTGGGGGCTGGCCAAAGGGCACAGGGGGCTGGCCAAAGGGCACAGGGGGCTGGCCAAAGGGCACAGGGGGCTGGCCAAAGGGCACAGGGGGCTGGCCAAAGGGCACAGGGGGCTGGCCAAAGGGCACAGGGGGCTGGCCAAGCGGCACTGAACTTCAGGCATATGTCATTTCCCAGGGGACAAGCCCAGCTGATGGAGAGTGAATCCAAGATCACACCACTGTTAGTCAACCTCCTTCCCTCTGTGCTTCTGGCAACTCGCTTCACAGCAGTTGAGTGTACAGAACAGACTTTATTTATATAGTATACGCGATCAGTCCATACAACACAAAGGGTAACAATTCAGGTTCCTCTCCCTCCTGCTACCTGATTTAGCCCTGCGATCTCACCCTCTTTTATACACTGGTTGTTTACTACAAACCTCTTAACTTATGATTACTCTATCAAGGACACCATGTTTATTTCAAAGCATTTATACTATGGACTATAGTTCTACATTAATCACTCATGGGCAATGTCCATTCTAGCCAACACGACCTTGTGTTCCAGTTGATTAGTAGATATCTGTCATGGAATAGAACCCCTTTGTTCATGTTCCAGGTTTTACACCTTGTGTTTCCCAGAACCTGCTGGTCCACTGACCAGTTGTGGTTATTTTAGTTCAGTTTGATTATTAACTCACAACTCTCCCAAATGTCCAACAAACTTCTGCTCTCTCCATCTGTGGCAGCACAAAGGTTGGATTTGGGTGCAGGACCAAAAGGTATGTCTATAAATGTGCCACTCTTGTCACAACCTCTCCAGTATTCATCGACAGGGAGGGGCAGATCTAGGAACATAGGAACAGGAGGAGGCCATTTGGCCCCTCGAGCCTGCTCCGCCATTCAATCAGATCATTGGCTGATCTGTACTTCAACTCCATTTTCCTTATATTGATCACAGTCTTGAACACTCCAATTGATGAGATCTGTGCTGGGGGCAATACCTCAGTACATGTCTTTTCATGCTGACCTGGTGGTTGCCATTCTTTGTTCCATAGGCACTGGTTGTCCCCAGTACGTGCCTATTATACAAACATAGAAGATAGGAACAGCAGTAGGCCATTCGGCCCCTCAAGCCTGCTCCGCCATTCAATGCGATCATGGCTGATCATCCAAATTCAGTACCCTGTCCCTGCTTTCTTCCCATACCCCTTGATCCCTTTAGCCTTAAGAAATATATCCAACTCTTTCTTGAATATATTTAATGTATTGGCCTCTACTGCCTTCTGTGGTAGAGAATTCCACAGGTTCACCACTCTGGGTGAAGAAATTCCTCCTCATTTCTGTCCTAAATGGCTTACCTCTTATCCTTAGACTGTGACCCCTGGTTCTGGACTCCCTGACCATCAGGAACATCCTTCCTGCATCTAGTCTGTCCAGTCCTGTCAGAATTTTATAAGTTTCAATGAGATCCCCTCTCATTCTTCTAAACTCCAGCGAGTACAAGCCCAATTGACCCAATCTCTCCTCATACATCATTCCTGCCATCCCAGTTATCAGCCTGGTGAATCTTCGCTGAACTCCTTCCATGGCAAGAACATCCTTCCTCAGATAAGGTGATCAAAACTGCACACAATACTCAAGGTGTGGTCTCACCAAGGCCCTGTACAACTGCAGCAAGACATCCTTGTTCCTGTGCACAAACCCTCTCGCTATGAAGGCCAACATGCCATTTGCCACCTTAACCGCCTGCTGCACCTGCATGCTTACCTTCAGCAACTGGTGCACAAGGACACCCAGGTCTCGTTGCACTTCCCCTTCTCCCAATCTATTGCCATTCAGATAATCTGCCTTCCTGTTTTTGCCACCAAAGTGGATAACCTCGCATTTATCCACGTTATATTGCATCTTCCATGCTTTTGTCCAATCACCCAACCTGTCCAAATCATCCTGGAGTTTCTTGGCATCCTCCTCACAGCACACACGCCCACCCAGCTTTGTCTCATCTGCAAATTTGGAGATATTACATCTAGTTCCCTTGTCTAGATCATTAATATATATTGTGAATAGCTGGGGCCCAAGGACCGATCCCTGCGGTACCCCACTAGTCATTGCTTGCCACTCGGGAAAAAGACCCATTTATTCCAACTCTTTGCTTTCTGTCTGCCAACCAGTTCTCTATCCAAGTCAATATCTTGCCCCCAATCCCATGTGCCTTAACTTTACACGCTAATCTCTTATGCGGGACCTTATCAAAAGCCTTCTGAAAGTCCAAATACACCACATTCACTGGTTCTCCCTTATCTATTTTACCAGTTACATCCTCAAAAAATTCCAGTAGATTAGTCGAGCATAATTTACCTTTTGTAAATCCATGTTGACTTTGTCCGATCCTGTCACTGTTTGCCAAGTGCTCTGCTATTACATCTTTTATAATGGACTCTAGCATTTTCCCCACTACCGATGTCAGGCTTACCGGTCTGTAATTCCCCATTTTCTCTCCACCACCTTTTTTGAATAGTGGGGTAACATTAGCTACCCTCCAATCCATGGGTACTGTTCCAGATTCCATCAAATGCTGGAAGATGATCAGCAAAGCATCAACTATTTCTAGGGCCACTTCCTTAAGTACCCTAGGATGTAGATTATCAGGCCCTGGGGATTTATCGGCCTTCAATCCCATCAATTTCCCTAACACCATTTCCCTACAAATACTGATTTCTTTCCGTTCCTCCCTTTCATCAGACCCTATGTTCCCCGACATCTCTGGTCTGCCATTTCTTTGTTCCCCATTATAAATTCCCCTGATTCTGACTGCAAGGGACCTACGCTTGACTTCACCAATCTTTTTCTCTTCACATATCTATAAAAGCTTTTACAGTCAGTTTTTATGTTCCCTGAAAGCTTACTCTCATACTCTATTTTCCCTTTCTTAATTAATCCCTTTGTCCTCCTTTGAATCCTAAACTGCTACCAATCCTCAGGTTTACTGCTTTTTCTGGCCAATTTATATGTCCTCTCCTTGGATCTTATGCTATCCCTAATTTCCCTCATTAGCCACGGTTGAGTCACCTTTTTCTAAATTTTTATGCCAAACTGGGATGAACAAATTCTGTAGTTCATCGATGCGGTCTTTGAATGTTTGCCATTGCCTATCCACCTTCAACCCTTTGAGTGACATTCCCCAATCAATCCTACCCAACTCGCACCTCAGACCATCGTAGTTTCCTTTATTTAAATTTAGGACCCTAGTCTGAGTCGACTACTTCATTCTCCATCTTAATAAAGAATTCGATCATATTATGATCGCTCTGACCCAAGGGGCCTCGTACAACAAGATTGCTAATTAATCCTTTCATTATTCTTCATGACTGAGCCAGCCAGTGAGCTTTGGCAGGCTATTCTACATTGGGGCATCATCGCCAAGCTAAATGCTGAAGTCCACACATAGAAACACGGGTCAATGGGCAGCAGTAGCTCGGGTTGATTTTCGCCTCCTTGTGCAGTTACTGGGGTCAACTTCAGAGCTCCTGAGATCAACATACTCAGCACAAAATGGGATTGAATTTAGGCACTTGATCAGCGTGGATCGACAGACACCAGATAATGGCCTAGAAATTGAGTTTGCGCTGCGCCAGGGCTTTAGCGCCGGAAGTTAGCGCCGGCGCTAAGTCCCTTTGCGCGCGCCAAAAATTCAGTAGCACCGCGCCCAAACGGCTGCCGGCGCTACTGAAGGGTTTTAGCGCCTGAAAACTGGTGCAACGCGCCGCATTGCGGCGCTATTCCGGCGCTGCGGCGCCCGCTGCGGTGCGGCAGGCTCGGGAAGTGCAGGCCTCCTCCTTCCGTTAAGGAGGAGCTGCCTGCACCCGGCCGCGGCCCGCGCAAATCTCTTCAAAAATGAGCCCGGCACCTCGGACAAGTGCCGGGCTTGCATCTGTTCCGGGGGGGGGGGGGGAGAAGTCCGGGGAGGGAGCTGCGGGCAGGCGGCCGGCGGGAAAGCGGCCGGCCGCCGCGGGGCCTTTAATGCGCCGGCGCAAACACATGTTGGACTCTGTTGCCAGAGTCTTAGTTGCGGCTGCCACGGGCGAGGCGGCCGCAACTGAATTTCGGTGCTGGGGCCCGTCGGCATGGCAACCGGGACGCTGCGCACACCGATGACGTCATCGGTGCCGGCACAGCGCTACCGGTGCAACGCTGCTTTAGGGCCCCAGGGAATTTTTGAACTGGCCATAACTCTGGCGCTAGTCCCTCTAGCGCCTCAAAAGCGGCGCTAAGCCTAGTGAATTTCTAGGCCTTTGTTTCTACCCACCCAGTCATGAGGGGAATCTTGAAAGAAGGGTAAATCTGGAAATGCAGGCAAACCAGACCAGTTCCTCTTAACTAGTGGTCTTTTTTATTTCTCAGCTCTGCCGTGCCCTGAGAACAGTCACTTCGCCGAGTGCACCTCCACCTGCCCAATGACCTGCCTGTCCCTGGAGCAGGATCTGGACTGCAACCTGCCCTGTGTGGAGGGCTGTCAATGCGACCAGGGATTCGCCCTAAAAGACGGTCATTGCATCCCAAAGAGCCATTGCGGCTGCGTCTATGAAGGGGTCGAGGTCGGTACGAACAAGACCTTCTGGGTGGACAGAGTGTGTCAGATCCGCTGCTACTGTAATGGTTCCGACAACGCGGTGTATTGTGAGAATGGGCCGTGCTTGGTGGATGAGTTCTGCTCCGATGAGGCAGAGCTGTATTACTGTCTGCCCCGTACGGAGGCGGTTTGCATTGTGTCCGGGTACAGCCACTATTACACCTTCGACACGCTCGCCTACGATCTGCAAAGCACCTGTTCCCACATCATCAGCACCGTGGCCCCCAACTCTCCACATCTGCCCCACTTCCTGGTCCAAGCCAAGAATGAAGATCGCAACACGTCGCTGGCCCTGTGGCTTCAGGAGGTGGAAATAAAAGTCTACGGTTTCAATATCAGCGCGTCCAAGAGCTACAAACACACGGTGATGGTGAGTGGGGGGATCCTAAGGGGCGAGGCTGGGGACGCGGGGCGAGAACATAAGTACATAAAAAATAGGAGCAGTAGGCCATTCGGCCCTTCGAGCCTGCTCCGCCATTTAATGAGATCATGGCTGATCCGATTTTGGCCTCAACTCCACTTCCCTGCCCGCTCCCCATAACCTCGACTCCCCTGTTGCTCAAAAATCTGTCTCTCTCCGCCTTGAATATATTCAATGACTCCGCCTCCACAGCTCCCTGGGGTAAAGAATTCCAAAGATTCACGACCCTCTGAGAGAAGAAATTCTTCCTCATCTCCGTCTTAAATGGGCGCCCCCTTATTCTGAGACTATGTCCCCTCGTTCTAGATTCCCTGAGAGGGGAAACATCCTCTCAGCATCTACCCTGTCGAGCCCCCTCAGAATCTTATGTTTCAATAAGATCACCTCTCATTCTTTTAAACTCCAAACTCCAATGAGTATAGGCTCAACCTTTCCTCATAAGACAACCCTTTCATCTCAAGAATCAACTAGTGAACCTTCTCTGAACTGAACTGCCTCCAATGTAAGTATATCCCTCCTTTTAAATAAGGGGACCTGTACGCAGTACTCCAGGTGTGGTCTCACCAGCGCCCTATAGTTGTAGCAAGACTTCCCTACTTTTATACTCTATCCCCCTTGTAATAAAGGCCAACATTCCATTTGCCTTCCTAATTACTTGCTGCACCTGCATGTTAACTTTTTGTGTTTCATGTATGATGACACCCAATTCCCTCTGTACCGTCACATTCTGTAGTCTCCATTTAAAAAATATTTTTTCTTTTCAATTCTTCCTACCAAAGTGGGTAACTTCACATTTTCCCACATTATACTCCATCTGCCAAATACTTGCCCACTCACTGAACCTATCTCTATCCCATTGCAGACTCTGTGTCCTCCTCACAACTTGCATTCCCACCTATCTTTGTATTGTCAGCAAATTTGGCTACAGTACACTTGCTTCCTTCATCCAAGTCATTAATATAGATTGTAAATAGTTGAGGCCCCAGCACTGACCCCTCCACAAGTTGCAGGTTGCCATCCTGAAAATGACCCATTTATCTCGACTCTCTTTTCTGTTAGTTAGCCAATCCTTTATCCAATCTAATATATCACCCCCAACACCATGCGCTCTTATCTTTACCTTTTATGTGGCACCTTGCCGAATGCCTTTTGGAAATCCAAATACACTACATCTACTGGTTCCTCTTTATCCACTCTGCTCATCTAGGGGACTTGTCAGCCTCTAGTCCCATTTGTTTGCCTAGTACTTTTTCTCTAGCGATGGTGATTGTTTTAAGTTCCTTCCTTTTGCCCCTTGATTTTCTACTATTACTGGGATGTTTTTAGTGTCCTCTACTGTGAAGACAGATAAAAATATTTGTTCAATGCCTCTGCCATTTCCTTTTTTCCCATTATTATTTCCCCAGTCTCATTCTCTAAGGGACCAATGTTTATTTTAGCTACTCTTCCTTTTTATATACTTGTAGAAGCTCTTACTGTCAGTTTTTATATTTCTTGCTAGTTTACTCTCATAAGCTATTTTCTTCCTCTTTTTGTCATCCTTTGCTGGTTTCTAAAACTTTCCCAATCTTCTGGCCTACCACTAATCTTTGCAACATTGTTTGCCTTTTCTTTCAATCTGATACCATCCTTAACTTCCTTGGTTAGCCATGGTTGGTTCATCCTTCTCTTCGAGTATTTCTTTCTCACTGAAATATATCTTTGTTGAGAGTCATGAAATATCTCTTTAAATGTCTGCCACTGCTTTTCTACCGTCTTGCCTTCTAATCTATTTTCCTAGTCCACTTTAGTCAACTCTCTCCTCATAACTTTGTAATTGCCTTTATTTAAGTTTAATACTCTAGTTTCAGACCCAAGTTTCTCACCTTCAAATTGAATGTGGAATTGTATTTTATTAAATTCGCTTATGGGATCTGGGCATCGCTGGCAAAGCCATCATTTATTGCCCATCCCTAGTTGCCCTTGGGAAGGTGGTGGTGAGCCACCTTCTTGAACCGTTGCATTCTGTGTGGTGAAGGTACTCCCACAGTGCTGTTAGGGAGGGAGTTCCAGGATTTTGACACAGCGACGATGAAGGAATGGCAATATGGTTTAAGTCAGGATGGTGTGTGACTTGGAGGTGGTGGTGTTCCCATGTGCCTACTGCCCTTGTCCTTCTAGGTGGAAGAGTTCGCGGGTTTGGGAGGTGCTGCCGAAGAAGTCTTGGCGAGTTGCTGCAATGTATCTTGTAGCTAGTACACACTGCAGCCATGGTGCGCCGGTGGTGGAGGGGGTGCCAATCAAGCGGGCTGCTTTGTCCTAAATGGTGTCGAGCTTCTTGCGTGTTGTTGGAGCTGCACTCAGCCAGGCAAGTGGAGAGTATTCCATCACACTCCTTATTTGTGCCTTGTAGATGGTGGAAAGGCTTTGGGGAGTCAGGAGGTGAGACACTCGCCACAGAATACCTAGCCTCTGACCTGCTCTTGTTGCCACAGTATTTATGTGGCTGGTCCGGTTAAGTTTCTGGTCAATGGTGACCCCCCAGGATGTTGATGGTGGGGAATTCAGTGATGGTAATGCTGTTGAATGTCATGGGGAGGTGGTTAGACTCACTTGTTAGAGATAGTAATTGCCTGGCACTTCTGTGGTGCGAATGTTACCTGCCACTTATCAGCCCAAACCTGAACGTTATCCAGGTCTTGTTGCATGCGGGCATGGACTGCTTCATTATCTGAGGAGTTGTGAATGGCACTATGCAGTCATCAGTGAACATCCCCATTTCTGACCTTATGTTGTAGGGAAGGTCATTGATGAAGCAGCTGAAGATGGTTGGGCCTAGGATACTGCCCTGAGGAACTCCTGCAGCGATGTCCTGGGGCTGTGATGATTGACCTTTAACCACCACAACCATCTTCCTTTGTGCTATGTATGACTCCAGCCAGTGGAGTGTTTTCCCCCCCGATTCCCATTGACTTCAGTTTTACCAGGGCTCCTTGATGCCACACTTGGTCAAATGCTGCCTTGATGCCAAGGGCAGTCACTCTCACCTCACCTCTGGAATTCAGCTCCTTTTGTCCATGTTTGGACCAAGGCTGTAATGAGGTCGGGAGCCAAGTGGTCTTGGCGGAACCCAAACTGGGCATCAGTGAGTGGGTTATTGGTGAGTAAGTACTGCTTGATAGCACTGTTGATGACATCTTCCATCATTTTGCTGATGATTGAGAGTAGACTGATGGGGCGGTAATTGACCGGATTGGATTTGTCCTGCTTTTTGTGGACAGGACATACCTGGGCAGTTTTCCACATTGTCGGATAGATGCCAGTGTTGTAGCTGTACTGGAACAGCTTGGCTAGAGGCGCGGCTAGTTCTGGAGCACAAGTCTTCAGCATGATAGCCGGGATGTTGTTGGGGCCCATAACCTTTGCTGTATCCAGTGCGCTCAGCTGTTTCTTGATATCACGTGGAGTGAATCAAATTGGCTGAAGACTGGTTTCTGTGATGGTTGGGATCTCAGGAGTAGGCCGATATGGATCATCCACTTGACATTTCTGGCTGAAGATGGTTGCAAATGCTTCAGCCTTGTCTTTTGCACTCACTTGCTGGGCTCCACCATTATTGAGGATGGGTATATTCATGGAGCCTCCTCCCATTAGTTGTTTAATGGTGCAGCACCATTCACGACTGGATGTGGCATGACTGCAGAGCTTTGATCTGATCCGTTGATTGTGGGATCGCTTAGCCCTGTCTACAGTATGCTGCTTCTGCTTTTTAGCATGCATGTAGTCCTGTGTTGCAGCTTCCCCAAGTTGGCACCTCATTTTTAGGTACGCCTGGTGCTGCTCCTGGCATGTTCTTCAACACTCCTTATTGAACCAGGGTTGGTCACCTGGCTTGGTGGTTATGGTAGAGTGAGAGATATGCCGGGCCATGAGGTTACAGATTGTGGTGGAATACAATTCTGCTGCTGCTGATGGCCCACAGCGCCTCATTGATGCCCAGTTTTGAGCTGCTAGATCTGTTCCGAATCTATCCCATTTAGCACGGTGGTAATGCCACACAACATGATGGAGGGTGTTCTTAGTGTGAAGACAGGACTTCATCTCCACAATGACTGTGCGGTGGTCACTGCTACAAATGCTGTCATGGACAGATGCTTCTGCGACAGGTAGATTGGTGAGGATGAGGATCATGTTATGATCACTCTTCCTTAGAGGATCCTTTACTATGAGATCATTAATTAATCCTGTTTCATTACACATTACAAGATCTAAAATAACTTGTTCCCTGGTCGGTTCCACAATTTATTGTTCCAAGAAACTGTCCCGAATACACTGTGGGAGGGGAGATGGGGAGGGAACAAGGGGGTGCGGGGGCTGGGCGGACACTGGGTGGGTGGCAAGGGGCTTTGAGCGAGCCCATATTTAGAAGGAGCTCCTAGTTCTGTGGTGAGACCAGAGCTAGAGGTCATGAATATAAGATGGTAAATCCAACAGGGAATTTAGGAGAAACTTCTTTACCCAGAGAGTGGTGAGAACGTGGAACTCACTATTACAGGGAGTGGTTGAGACAAATAGCATCGATGCATTTAAGGGGAAGCTAGATAAACACGAAGGAGAAAGGAATCGAAGGATATGCTGATGGGATGAGATGAAGAGGGGTGGGAGGAGGCTCATGTGGAGCATAAACACCGGCATGGACCAGTTGGGCCGAATGGCCCGTTTCTGAGCTGTAGACTGGATGTAACTCAATGTAAGATACTTTTATAGGAATTAAAATAGTTTCAGTGCCCAACAGAGAGACTGCAAACGTATGGACTGGTCTCCAGCTGCATTCTGGAAGTTATTTTCAATCTTGGTGTTTAATTTCTTCCTTCACAGGTGAACAAGGAGCGACTTTACCTGCCCCTCAAGCTCGGCCGTGCCCAGGTCAATCTCTACTCGTTTGGGCTCTACTTGGTTCTGGAGACGGATTTTGGACTCAAAGTGATGTATGACTGGAATACGTTTTTAACAGTGACGGTTCCTCGGGCTTTTTCCAATGCCACGCGTGGTCTGTGCGGGCAATTCAATGGGGATCCAGCTGATGACCTGCAGACTGTAGATGGCAGGATTGCAGCAACCCTGCTGGAGTTTGTGGAGAGCTGGGTGGTGGGCAGGACCTCCTTCTGTGAGCTGGGTTGCAGTCAGATTTGCCCTTCGTGTGACCAGGTGCTCACTCTCCCCGTCGACATGTTGCAGCTCTGCGCACTCATCGTGTCCAAGGACGATATTTTCAGCCGGTGTCATGGAAAGGTCAATCCCACTTTCTTTTACCACAACTGCATTTTCGACTCGTGTATCGATCGCGGAAACCGGCAAACGGCCTGTAACTGGTTGCAGAACTACGGCAGCGCATGCCAAGCTCAGGGAGTGCTGCTCCGGGGCTGGAGAAACATCACCACCTGCTGTAAGTGCCAGAGCCAGACTGACTCAATCCGCTTCCAATTTATCCTCAGTTTGTAAACTATAAATCTCATTGATTGAAGATTATTTAGAAGCCGCTCCATCATTTTGCCATTTGCTTTCCTAATTGCTTGCTGTACCTGCAAGTTAACTTTCAGTGATTCGTGTACAAGGACACCAACATTTTCCAATCTCTCACCATTTAAAAATATTCTGCTTTTCTATTTTTCCTACCAAAGTGGATAACTTCACATTTCTCTACATTATATTCCATCTGCCATGTTCTTGTCCACTCACTTAAACTGTCTATATTCCCTTTGCAGCCACTTTGCATCCTCCTCACAGCTTACTTTCCCACCGAACTTTGTATTGTCAGCAAACTTGGATACATTACACTTGGTCCCCTCGTATAAGTTAGTAAGTTAACTAAGTTAATAAGGTACTAAGTTAATTTTGTAGAAATAATTCAGAGGCACTGACAAAAAACTTACAGATAAAGTGAATGGTCATGGAATAAAAAGGAAGATGACAATATAATCATAAATCTGTTTCTGGTAAGGATTCCCATTTGATCTCCTTCCCCACAGTGATCACCTGTCCTGCAAACAGTCACTACGAGAGCTGTATGTCTGTGTGCCAACCGCGGTGTGCCACCTTCAAAACCCAGCGGGACTGTAGCCATTATTGTGTGGAGGGCTGTCAGTGCAACGATGGCTTCTTGCTCAACGGGAGGACGTGTATCCTGCCCCAAGACTGCGGCTGTGTAGCCGACGACAAATACTATGAGGTATGTTGGAAAGTTGCTCTGAAACTGGACCTAAGTTTATCACCTTTGTGGATGGTGATGAAAGGATTTGATAGGGGAGAGAGAAACTATTTCCTCTGGTGGGGGGAGTCCAGAACAAGGGGGCAGAACCTTAAAATTAGAGCCGGGCCGTTCAGGGGTGACGTCAGGAAGGGCGGTGGAAATCTGGCACTCTCCACCAAAAAGCTGTTGAGGCTGGAGGGCAATCGAACATTTCAAGACTGAGATTAATAGATTTTTGTTCAGCAAGGGTATTCAAGATTATGGAACTGGAGTCGGCCATTTAGAAACATAGAAAAATTGGAGCAGGAGTCGGCCATTCGAGCCTGCTCTGCCTTTCAGTATGATCATGGCTGATCCTCTCTCAATACCATATTCCCGCTCTCTCCCCATACCCCTTGATGCCTTTTATGTCTAGAAATCTATCTATCTCCTTCTTGAATATATTCAGTGACTTGACCTCCACAGCCTTCTCATCTCAGTCCTAAATGTCCTACCCTGTATCCTGAGACTGACCCCCTCGTTCTAGACCCCCCAACCAGGGGAAACATCCTCCTTGCATCCAGTCTGTCTAGCCCTGTCAGAATTTTATACGTTTCAATGAGATCCCCTCTCATTCTTCTAAACTCCAGAGAATACAGGCCTAATCAACCCAATCTCTCCTCATACGACAGTCCTGCCATCCCAGGAATCAGTCTGGTGAACCTTCGCTGCACTCCCTCTATGGCAAGTATGTCTTTCCTTAGGTAAGGAGACCAGAACTGTACACAGTACTCCAGGTGTGGCCTCACCAGGGCCCTGTATAATTGTAGTAAGACTTCTTCACTCCTGTACTCTACTCCCTTTGTAACAGAAGCTAACATACCATTTGCTTTCCTAATTGCTTGCTATACCTGCATGTTAACTTTCTATGATTCATATACAAGGACACCCAGAGCCCTCTGAGTGCAAACATTTCCCAGTCTCTCACCATTCAAAAAATATTCTGCTTTTTTGTTTTTCCTACCAAAGTGGCTAACTTCACACTTCCCCACATTGTATTCCAGTTGCCATTTCTTGCCCACTCAGTCAACCAGTCTATATCTCTTTGCAGCCTCTTTGCATCCTCCTCACAGATTACTTTCCCACCTAACTTTGTATCATCAGCAAACTTGGATACGCTACACTCAGTCCCTTCATCTAAGTCAGTAATAGAGATTGTAAATAGCTGAGGCCCAAGAACTGATCCTTGCGGTACCCCGCTAGTTACAGCCTGCCAACCTGAAAAGGTCCCATTTATTCCTACTCTCTGTTTTCTCTCCATTAACCAATCTGCAATCTATATTAATATATTAACCCCAATACCTGTGTCCTAATTTTATGCAATAACCTATTGTTTGGCACCTTATTGAATGCTTTTTGAAAATCCAAATACACCACATTCACTGGTTCCCTCTTATCCATCCTACTACATCTTTGAAATCCATCCTACTACATCTTCGTTTTTCAAACAGATTTGTCAAACACGATTTCCCTTTCATTAATCCATGTTGACTCGGCCCAATCCTATTATTATTTTCTAAGTGCCCTGTTACCACATCCTTAATAATAGATTCTAGCATTTTCCCTACTACTGATGTCAGGCTAACTGGCCTTTCTTAAATAGCGGGTTTATGTTTGCTACCTTCCAATCCTTGGGGACTGTTCTAGAATCTGGGGAATTCTGGAAGATTAATACCAGTGCATTCACTATCTCTGCAGCTCCCTCTTTTAAAACCCTAGGATGCAGGTCATCAGGTCCAGGGGATTTGTCGCCACTTAATCCCATTAATGTCTTTACTTATACTGATTTCTTTATGTTCTCATTCTCTCTAGACCCTTGGTTCCCCACTATTTCTGGAATGGTTTTTGTGTCTACTGTGAAGACAGATACAAAGTATTTGCCCATTATAATTTCTCCTGTCTCTGCCTCTAATGGGCCTATGTTTACTTTCACTAATCTCTTCCTATTTATATACCTATAGAAATGTTTACAATCTGTTTTTATGTGTCTTGCTAATTTACACTCATTCTTTTTTCTCTTTGCTGAATTCTAAAATCCTCCCAATTCTTGGGCTTACTATTTTTGGTCACTTTCTTTGATCTAATAATATCTTTAACTTCTCTTGTTAGCCACAGCTGGACCACTTCCTGTGGGGGTTTTGTGCCTTAAAGGAATGTATATTTGTTGTAAATTATGTATTAATTCTTTAAATGCTAACCATTGCTTCTGTACCATCCTACCTTTTAATGTAGTTCCCCAATCTACCTTAGCCAACTTGCCCCGCATACCTACGTAGTTTGCTTTGTTTAGATTTAACTAAATCCTAGTTTCAGATTTAACTAAATCACTTTCAAACTCAATATAAAATTCTATCATATTATGGTCACTCTTCCCTAAAGGCCCCTTTACTACAAGGTTATTAATTAACCCTTTCTCATTGCACAATACTAGATCTAAAATAGCCTGTTCCCTAGTTGGTTCCTCAACATACTGATCTAGAAAACTATCTTGCTTACATTCCACGAATTCGTTCTCCACACTATTACTGCAAATTTGGTTTGCCCAGTCTATATGTAGATTAAAGTCCCCCATGATTACTGTATTACCCTTATTACATGTGCCTCTAATTTCCTGATTTATACTCTGCCCTACATTACAACTACTGTTTGGGGGCCTATAAACAACTCCCACCAATGTTTTCTGCCCCTTGCTGTTTCTTAGCTCCACCCAAACTGATTCTACTTGATTTTCAGAGCCAAGTTCCTTTCTCTCAACTGTCTTTATCCCAATCTTTATTCTCAGGGCTACCCCTCCTCCTTTTCCATGTTGCCTATCTCGTCTAAAAGTTAAGTATCCTGGAATATTTAGTTCCCAACCTTGGTCACTTTGCAACGTCTCCGTAATGGCTATTGGATCAAACCTATTAATTTCTATCTGCGCTATTAATTAATCTATTTTGTTGTGAATGTTTCACGCATTCAGATATAGTGCCTTTAGCTTTGACTTTTTCCTATTTTTCCCTGATGTCACCTTAGTCACTGATTCCCATAAGATGCAGATCAGCCATGATCTAATTGAATGGCGGAACAGTCTTGAGGGGCTGAATGACCTCCTTCTGTTCCTAAGGTTGTTTAAGCCAAGAATGATAAAAATGTCTTCTATCTGCACCAACATCCCTTGTAACTAGTATGAGTGAGGAGCATTCCATTTCTAATCTGTTTGGATATTGAAGCTAATCTGGGCTTGCTGCTTGTTCTAAGAGTTGGGCTGTTAGTTGGGTTTGTTTTTCCTGAAAATGTTTGTCTTTTTCAGCCGGGGCAGTTTTTCTGGAACACGAACTGCTCTAAGCACTGTCGGTGCATGGGACGCAATATGGTCCAGTGTGACTCGCGTCAGTGCAAGAGCGAGGAATTGTGCTCGCTACGCAATGGGATACAGGGCTGTTACAGTAAGAAGGGCTCTTACTGCATCGCTGCCGGCGGAGGCATATTCCAGACCTTCGATGGCGCCTTCCTGCGATTTCCTGCTGCCTGCTCATTTGTCCTCTCCACAATCTGTCACAAACTTCCAGACATCTCCTTCCAACTGATCGTAAACTTTGACAAATGGAGTACACCCAACATGACTGTGATCTCCCCAGTTTACCTTTATATCAACGAGGAACAGATTCTCATCTCGGGAAATACCGTGCAGGTAAACCCTCACATTTCTGTTCTCTCACATTCATAGAATAGGACAGCACAGAAGGAGGCCATCGTGTCTGCGCCGTCTCTTTTGAAGAGCAATCCAATTAGTCCCACTCCCCTGCTCTTTTCCTATATCCCTGTAATTATTTCTCCTTCAAGTATTTATCCAATTCCCTTTTGAAATACTATTGAATCTGTATCCACCAACCTTTCAGGCCGTGCATTCCAAATCCTAACCACTCGTTGCGTAAAACGTTTTTACTCATGTCGCTTTTGGTTCCTTTGCCAATCACCTTAAATCATTATCGACCATTCAGCTATTAGAAACAGTTTCTCTTTATTTACTCTCTATTTAAATCATTCATGATTTTGAACACCTTTATCAAATCTCCTCTCCGCCTTCTCTGCTCTAAGGAGAACAACCCCAGCTTCTCCTGTCTATCCACGTAGCTGTAATCCCTCAACCCTGGAACCATTCTAGTAAATCTCTTCTACACCCTCTCCAAAGCCTTCACGTCCTTCCTAAGGTGTGATGCCCAGCATTGGACACCATACTCCAGCTGGGGCTCTCCACAAACTCCCACATGCTGCTGTTGCGGCACACCTCTTGCACTGCCATCCCTATCTAACATTGTTTTATTTAATTAAAGTTGATGTATTTAATCAACAAAGCTTAGTTTTTAGTTTAACTAATTAGTTGATCTAGTTTAGGTTATAGGTAAATTAAATTAAATATTTACCTGTAACACAAACCACTACAAATATTGGAGGCAAAAAGCAACACCCCCTTCCCCTTCTGAACCAAATTCCCACTGTCACCAATTCCCAGTTTACCCTCTGTTTATGATGCACTTTGTTTCTGACCAACTCTGTGAAACCACTCAGTGCATCAGCAGATACTGTTTAGTTTTATACACTTTTGAACCACACCCAAGTTACAAGTGCTCACATTCAAGCAATCACTTACAGCTGATTGACTGTTAACTTTAACTGCCACTGACACGGAATTTCTGTTAACTGTTGACAAACTTGCAGTTTCTTTTACAGTTTTTAAAGTTCTAAGTTAAATTCAAAATGATAAACTAAATTTCAGTTTGACACCTACTCACCCAGTACTTACCAGACTTTCACTCTCTCCAAATTCCCAACTTTTACACTATTTATGACAACCTCTGTGTGGCCAGGAGTTAAGGAGGACTGGAAGATTGTGGTCAGCACCTCCGCAATTTCTAACCTTACTTCTCTCAGAAACCTAGGATGAATTCCATCCGGACCAGGTGACTTATCCACTTTAAGTACTGCCAGCCTTTCTAGTACCTCCTCTATTTTTATCTCATCCATTTTCCCAGCACTCTCCTTGTTTACCATAAATTTGGCAAAGGCCTCTTCCTTGGTAAATATCAAAGGTCATACAGGGATGGCAGTGCAGGAGGTGTGCCGCAACTGCAGCATGTGGGAGTTTGTGGAGAGCATTGTGATCCCGGACAACCACGTTTGCAGTAAGTGCCTGCATCTTGAGGAACTTCAGCTCAGAGTTTTTCAGCTGGAGTCTGAGGTGCAGACAACAGGGATGGGGAGAGTTACCTGGACAGGTACAGGTCTGGTTAGTGGTCAGGGACAGGAGGGTGTGACTACAACTCAGGCCGGTAAGGGGGCCCCAGGTGCAGTGCTGGAGGAGCCTCTGCCTTTGCCCTTGTCCAACAGGTTTGAGGTTCTTGCTACCTGTGTGGATGAGGGAAAAGCCTGCAGATCTCTGATGACCTGGCCTGGAACCATAATACTGAGGCTATGCTGAAGAAGGCACACCAGCGCCTCTACCCTCTACGGTGTCTGAGGAAATGCGGCATAAGCACACAGTGGCTTGTGAACTTTTACCGTGGCACCATAGTGTCCTGACGAGTGGTTTCAATGTGTGGTATGGTAACACCACTGCACAGAACAAGAAAGCCATCCAGAGAGTTGTGAATACGGCAGAAAAGATCATCGGGTGTGCACTTCCGTCCATCGAGGAGATCTTCCAGACCAGGTGCCGGAACAAGGCCCGCTCCATCATCCAGGACCCCAATCACCCTGGGCACAAACTGTTCTCCCTCCTGCGGTCCGGACGTTGGTACTGCAGCATCCGAACCAGGACCAGCAGGTTTAAGAACAGTTTCTAGCCACAGGCAGTGCGCCTACTGAACTGCTAACCGCACTGCCCCACATATTATAGTTATATGTTTATGTAAATATATATTATACTTATATTACCATATATTTATCATATTACATTACTATTATTTCCAGTGGTAATTGAGGCTTTTTTGCACTATTCATCATATCCTGCAACTTGGACTGTTATTACTATACTTTCTGCTTATTTGCTTATTGTTTTTATTTATACTTGTTTTTATTTTTTGCTTTTATATTTATATGCTTGTATTGTGGGAGTGAGTGGGGAGTAAGCATTCCATTGTACTAGTTACATATGGCAATAAAATGATCTTGAATCTTGAATGGATGAGCAGGCTGACCATGGCACCATGGTGCAGGAGGCCATTCAAGTGGGGGGAGTGAAAGGGAATGTAGTTGTGGTAGGGGACAGTATAGTCAGAGGGATAGATACTGTTCTCTGCAGCCGCAACCGAGAGTTCCGAAGGTAATGTTGCCTGCCCGGTGCCAGGGCTAAAGACATCTCCTTGCGGCTGGAGAAGAACTTGGAGTGGGAAGGGGAGGATCCAGTTGTCGTGGTCCACGTAGGAACCAACGACATAGGTAGAACTAGGAATGAGGTTCTGCTGAGGGAGTTTCAGGAGCTAGGATCCAAATTAAAAGCAGAACGTCAAAGGTAATAATCTCTGGATTGTTACCCGAGCTACGCGTAAATTGGTTTGGGACAAACAGATTAGAGGTTTAAATGTGTGGCTCAAAGAGTGGTGTGGGAGGAAGGGGTTTCAGTTCATGGGGCACTGGCACCAGTACTGGGGAAAGAGGGAGCTGTTCCATTGGGAGGGGCTGCGCCTAAACTGGGCTGGAACCAATGTCCTGGCGAACCAAATAACTCGGGCAGTAGACAGGGCTTTAAACTAATGAAGTGCGGGCAGGGGGTGGGGGGAGGTTGGTGGGAGGATTCAGAAAAGAGTAAATTTAAAAGCAGCGAGAGAAATGTCAAGGCTCTAAAGCAGAGCAGAGTTTTGGGTAAAAATAAGCAGAGTGGGTCAGGAAGGGCCAGAGAGAGTAACAAAGGTAATAAGGCATCAGTGACTAAGGTGACATCAGGGAAAAATGGAAATAAGTCAAAGCTAAAGGCCACTATATCGGAATGTGTGAAGCATTTGTGACAAAATAGATGAATTAATAGTGCAGATAGAAATTAATAGGTTTGATCTAATAGTAATGTGGCCAAGGTTGGGAACTAAATATTCCAGGATACTTAACTTTTAGAAGAGATAGGCAAAATGGAAAAGGAGAAGGGGTAGCCCTGATAATAAAGGATGGGATAAAGACAGTAGAGAGAAAGGATCTTAGCTCTGAAAATCAAGAAGTAGAATCAGTTTGGGTGGGTGGAGCAAGGAAACATTGGTGGGAGTTGTTTATAGGCCCCCAAACAATAGTTGTAATGTAGGGCAGAGTATAAATCAGGAAATTAGATCTAAAAAAGCCTGTTCCCTAGTTGGTTCCTCAACATACTGATCTAGAAAACTAATTTTCTGCCCCAGAGAGCCACGGAGGCTGGGTCATTAAATACATTTAAGGTGGAGATAGACAGGTTTTTGCAAGATAAGGGAGTGAAGGGTTATGAGGCGCATGTAACAAGGGTAATACAGTAATCATGGGGGACTTTAATCTACATATAGACTGGGAAATCCAAATTTGCAGTAATAGTGTGGAGATAGAACATAAGAACATAAGAAATAGGAGCAGGAATAGGCCACTTGGCCCCTTGAGCCTGCTCCGCCATTCAATAAGATCATGGCTGATCTTGTGCTCAAAGCCACTTCCCTGCTTGCACCCCATAACCCTTCACTCTGTTATCATGCAAAAATCTGTCTATCTCCACCTTAAATGTATTTAATGACCCAGCCTCCACGGCTCTCTGGGGCAGAGAATTAGTTTTCTAGATCAGTATGTTGAGGAACCAACTAGGGAACAGGCTATTTTAGATCTAGTATTGTGCCATGAGAAATGGTTAATTAATAACCTTGTAGTAAAGGGGCTTTTAGGGAAGAGTGATTTAGTTAAATCTGAAACTAGGGTCTTAAATCTAAATGAAGCAAACTACGTAGGTATGAGGGGCGAGTTGGCTAGGGTAGATTGGGAAACTACATTAAAAAGTATGACGGTAGAGAAACAATGGCTAGCATTTAAAGAATTAATACATAATTTACAACAAATATACATTCCTTTAAGGCACAAAACCCCCACAGGAAAAGTGGTCCAACTGTGGCTAACAAGAGAAGTTAAAGACAGTATTAGATCAAAGGAAGAGGCTTATAATGTTGCTGAAAAGAATAGTAAGCCTGAGGATTGGGAGGATGTTAGAATTCAGCAAAGGAGGACCAAGAAATTGATAAAGGGAAAATAGAGTATGAGAGTAAACTAGGAGAAACATAAAGACAGACTGTAAAAGCTTCTAAATATGTAAAAAGGAAAAGTTTTGTGAAAGTAAATGTGGGTCCCTTACAGGCCAAGACAGGAGAAATTGTAATGGGGAATAAGGAAATGGCAGAGAAATTAAACAAATACTTTGTCTGTCTTCACAGAAGATACAAAAAACTTCCCAGAAATAGTGGAGAACCAAGGGTCTAGCGAGAATGAGGAACTGAAAGAAATTTGTATTAGCAAAAAAATAGTACTGGAGAAATTAATGAGAGTGAAATCTGATAACTCCCCTGGACCTGATGGCCTTCATCCTAGGATTTTGAAAGAAGTGGTTATAGAGGTAGTGGGTTTACTAGTTGTCATTTTCAAAAATTCCATTGATTCCAGAACGGTTCCCACGGATTGGAAGGTAGCAAATGTAACCCCACTATTTAAGAAAGGAGGGAGAGAAAACTGGGAACTACAGACCAGTTCGCCTGACATCAGTAGCAGGGAAAATGCTAGAATCTATTATTAAGGACGTGGTAACAGGGCACTTAGAAAATAATAATAGGATTGGGCAGAGTCAACACGGATTTATGAAAAGGAAATCGTGTTTGACAAATCTGTTAAGAGTTTTTTGAGGTTGAAACTAGCAGAATAGATAAGAGGGAACCAATGGATGTGATGTATTTAGATTTTCAGAAGGCGTTCGATAAGGTGCCACACAAGAGGTTATTAAACAAAATTAGGGCTCATGGGATTGGGGGTAATATACTAGCATGGATTGAGGATTGGTCAACGGACAGAAAACAGAGAGTAGGAATAAACGGGTCATTTTCGGGTTGGCAGGCTGTAACTAGTGGGGTACCGCAAGGATCAGTGCTTGGGCCTCAGCTATTCACAATCTACATCAATGATTTGGATGAGGGGACCAAATGTAATATATCTAAGTTTGCTGATGATACAAAGCTGGGTGGGAATGTAAGTTGTGAGGAGGATGCAAGGAAGCTTCAAGGGGATATAGACAGGCTAAGTGAGTGGGCAAGAACATGGTAAATGGAATATAATGTGGAGAAATGTGAAGTTATCCACTTTGGTAGGAAAAATAGAAAAGCAGAATATTTTTTAAATGGTGAGAGATTGGGAAATGTTGGTGTTCAGAGGGACCTGGGTGTCCTTGTACATGAATCACAAAGTTAACATGCAGGTACAGCAAGCAATTAGGAAAGCAAATGGTATGTTGGCCTTTATTACAAGGGGATTTGCGTATAAGAGTAAAGACATCTTACTGCAATTATATAGGGCCCTGGTGAGACCACACCTGGAGTATTGTGTACAGTTTTGGTCTCCTTACCTAAGGAAGGATGTACTTGCCATAGAGGGAGTGCAATGAAGGTTCACTAGACTGGTTCCTGGGATGGGGGGATTGTCCTATGAGGAGAGATTGAGTAGACTAGGCCTATATTCTCTAGAGTTTAGAAGAATGAGAGGTGATCTCATTGAAACATACAAAATTCTTACAGGGCTTGACAGGGTAGATGCAGGGAGGATGTTTCCCCTGGCTGGGGAGTCTAGAACCAGGGGTCACAGTCTCAGAATAAGGGGTTGGTCATTTAGGACTGAGATGAGGAGAAATTTCTTCACTCAGAGGGTGGTGAATCTTTGGAATTCTCTACCCCAGAGGGCTGTGGAGGCTCAGTCGTTGAGTATATTCAAGACAGAGATCGATAGATTTTTGAATATTAAGGGAATCAAGGGATCTGGGGATAGTGCAGGAAAGTGGAGTTGAGGTAGATCAGCCATGATCTTATTGAATGGCAGAGCAGGCTCGAGGGGCCAAATGGCCAACTCCTGCTCTTATTTTTTATGTTCTTATTCATTCTGTCTCTATCTTACATTCATTTATTCTCGCACTGATTCTCCCTCACAATCATTTCTCTCCATCATCTTCATTCTCTCTCCCCTTCATTTCCTTTCACATTTATTCTCTCACCCACATTCTCTCATTCATTCACTCATTCTCTGTCTCGCCTTTTCTCATTCATTCTCTATTCTGTCTGTCAGTATGTCTCTGCCTATCCCTATTTCTGTGTGCATCTCTCCCCTCTCTGTGATGTGATCTGTCCTCTTTAAATTCTTGGTATGGTTTATCTAATGACAATATCCTCTGAATTTCATCTGTGGTCTCTTAATATTCCTTTCTGGGGTAACTATTCCTCTGGTCACTCTGTCGTGATTTGGTAGAAGTGTGGCGATTTCCCTAATGACTCTTTCTAAAAGTTTGCCTTTATGATTTTGTTGAAAATACTTGCCCGATGAAATCTTCACCGAGCTGTTTACGATGTCCTACACACACAGACTCACCTTATACTGAAGGAGAAATGTGAAGAATATAAGTGCCTGTTCCCTAAACTGTGACTAACACTGTCCTCTCTGTCAGGTGAATGGAACCTCTGTCACGATTCCTGTTGTCACGGGGCTAACGAAGATCTCAACTGCTGAGGGGTTCCTGATCATTGATACTGTTCAAGGTATTCAGATCCAATACAACTGGTTTAATTTGCTATCCATCAGGATGGGGGAGCGTTTGCAGAACAAGGTGTGCGGTCTGTGTGGAAATTTTAATGGAAACCCCAATGATGATGACTTAAGTTCACGAGGAAAACCGGCACGAACCATCCTGGAGTTGGCAAAGAGCTGGAAAACCAATGGCATGCAGAACAGGTAAAGGTCATAGTCTGTCTCAGACACGTGTGCACGGAGTCTGAATATCCATAATCCCACTCCACCATCAGAACTGTCGCACTCTGCCCCAGAGTCTGACCCCACCAGAGTTTCCAGAGTCAATTATTTCCACTAGGCGAAGGGAAGTTCAGAGAATGTAGCGCAGGTTTAATACTTCCAGAATATTCCAGTAGGTCTGACTGCACAGGCAGTCACATATTGATGGTCTCTTTCTGAGAAGGTATCTCATTATCTCTGTTTTTGTACACCTTTTTATAAAACCTTGGATCACATTTGCTTTTTTTGTAACTTGTTCTTTCACATTGATGTGTGTCTCTTGCGCACTGAGATTCTCCACTCCTAGACTCTTTCCTAAAGTTACTTTCTTTTATCTAGTTTTTCCTTTTCCTTCTGTTCTCAAAAGAACAGGATGGTTTGATGAGACAGAAAATGACCATCTATTGTCTTGTAGCCAGGTCCAGAATCTGATTTACTGCCATCAGTGCCAGTTAATGGAGGATATAAACTGGGGGTGCAGAACAGTGAGCTTACACTCAGTGCATTCCCGGTCTGTTACAGAGGACAGCAACAGCCAATGTGTCGACAGTGAGATTTATAACATCACGTCCTGCAGCGTCCAATCTGTAATTTCCAGGAGAAATAGGATGAGGACAGACCCATGGGGTGTGTGGAGAAGGATGAATGAATTAATAATGAGTAACTACTCCATCCTCCTCCACCATCAGCCTCCTTTGTGATATTCATGGCTCCTCTCCTACCTGTTCCACATCCCATGCAATGGCTCCTCCTGTGGTGTCACTTCCAGCTTGCCCAGTGTTTTATCTTTGGGCTCTTCCTATTCCTCATCTACCTTCTTCCTGTCAGTGACATCATCTAGAAGCATAGGATTGGTTTCTAAAAGTCTAAACCTACCTTTACTGTCCATGACCATTGCTGTCTGACTGCCTGCATAGTGTCAAGTTGTAGATGAATCCAACCTTTTTCCAGGTTAATGATAGTGAACCAACCTGTTTGAAATTCAACAAATTTCTTTACATCCGCTCTTCAGCTGCTCACTCGATGGTCAGCAATCTTGGCACTGTTTGCCCCTAAGCTGTTTCAAGCCCCACATCTTATCCATCACCTGCAGTTAACACTGAACCTCTCACCCACACTTTCATCATCTCCACGTTCGACTTCTCCAATGCTGTTCTTAAGATCATAAGAAATACGAACAAAAGTAGGTCATACTGCCCCTCGAGCCTGCTCCGCCATTCAATTAACTTCTAACTCCACTCCACTTTCCCGCCCTATCCCCATATCCCTTAATTCCCTTAGTGCCCAAAAACTATCAATCTCTGTCTTGAATATACTCAACGACTGAGCATCCACAGTCCTTTGGGGTAGAGAATTCCAAAGATTCAGAGTAAAGACATTTCTCCTCATCGCAGTCCCAAATGGCCAACCTCTTATCCTGAGACTATGACCCCTAGTTCTAGACTCTCCAGCCAGGGGAAATAGTCTCTCAGCATCTACCCTATCAAGCCCCCTCAGAATATTATATGTTTCAATGAGATCACCTCTCATTCTTCTAAACTCCAAAGAATATAGGCCCAATCTACTCAATCTCTCCTCATAGGACAACTCTCTCATCCCAGGAATCAGTCTGGTGAACCTTTGTTGCACTCCCTCTAAGGTAAGTATATCCTTCCTTAGCTAAGGAGACCAAAGCTGTACACAGTACTCCAGGTATGGTCTCACCAAGCCATATATAATTGCAGCAAGACTTCCTTACCCTTACAGGACGGAAAGCAGAGAGTAGGGATAATGGGTAGCTATTCACAGTGGCAGAAGGTGGGTAGTGGTGTTCCACAAGGATCAGTGTTGGGACCACTGCTGTTCACAATTTACATTAACAATTTAGACTTCGGAATCAAAAACACAATTTCTAAATTTGCTGATGATACCAAATTGGAGGGGATAGTCAATACTGAGGAGGACTGCAACAAATTACAGGACATTAATAAACTTGCAGAATGGGCAGAGAATTGGCAAATTAAGTTCAACACAGATAAAAGTCATAGAGTCATAACGGCACAGAAGGAGGCCATTCGGCCCATTGAGCCCATACCGGCTCTCTGCAGAGCAATCCAGTCAGTCCCACTCCCCCGCTCTATCCCCATAGTCCTGCAAGTTTATTTCCCTCGAGTGCCTATCCAGTCTCCCCTTGAAAACATTGAGTGTCTCCACTTCCATTGGCAGCGAATTCCAGGTCATCGCCACTCGCTGCGTAAAAAAGTTTTTCCTCACGTCCCCCCGTATCTCTTGTCTAAAACCTTAAATCTGTGTCCCCTAGTCCTTGTACCATCAACTAGTGGGAACAGCCTTTCCCCATCTAGCCTATCCAAACCCATCATAATCTTGTACACCTTCATCAAATCACCCCTCAACCTCCTTTGCTCTAATGAAAACAAATCCAGCTTCTCCAGCCTATCCTTGTAGCTAAGATCCCACATCCCCGGAACCATTCGGGTAAATCTCCTCTGCACCCTCTTAAGGGCCTTCACATCCTTCCTAAAGTGTGGTGACCAGGGTATTACATTTTGGTAGGAAGAATAGGGAGGTCACATCACTTGGAGGATGCGAGTCTAGGTGGGGAAGAGGAACAAAGGGAACAAGGAGAACAAATACACAAATCACTAAAAGTTGTGATGCAGGTTAACAAGGCCATACAAAAACCAAACCAAGCACTAGGGTTTATTTCTAGAGGTATAGAATTGAAAAGTAGGGAAGTTATGCTAAACCTGTATTGAACCTTCGTTAGACCACACTTAGAGTACTGTGTACAGTTCTGGTCGCCATATTATAAAAAGGATATCTCTTCTTAGGCAGTCCCTCGGCACCGAGGATGACATGCTTCCACATTAAAAATGAGTTCTCGGGTGACTGATGAGTCCACTGCAGGACCTACAGTCTCTGTCACAGGTGGGGCAGACGGTGGTTGAAGGGGCGGGTGGGTGGGGTGCTTGAGTTGACATGCGCTGCCTGCACTTGGCTTCCGCTTGCTCCCGGCGAAGAGACTCGAGGTGTTCGGCGCCTTCCCGGATGCTTCTCCTCCACTTTGTGTGGTCTTGGGCCAGGGATTCCCAGGTGTCGATGGGGCTGTTACACTTTTTCAAGGAGGCTTTGAGGGTGTCCTTGAAGTGTTTCCTCTGCCCTCCTGGGGCTCTCTTGCCGTGCCGGAGCTCCGAGTAGAGCGCTTGTTTTGGGAGTCTCGTATCGGGCATGCGGACAATGTGACCCGTCCATCGGAGCTGATTGAGCGTGGTCAAAGCTTCGATGCTGGGTATGTTGGCCTGAGCAAGAACACTGACGTTGGTGCACCTATCCTGCCAATGGATTTGCAGGATCTTGCGGAGGCAGCGTTGGTGGTACCTCTCCAGTGCTTTGAGGTGCCTGCTGTACATGGTCCATGTCTCTGAGGCATACAGCAGGGCGGGTATCACTGCTGCTCTGTAGACCATGAGCTTAGTGCCGGGTTTGAGGTCCTAGTCTCTTCCTCAGGTGACCGAAGGCTGCACTGGCCCACTGAAGGCGGTGTTGGATATAGGGACACTGGAGAGGGTACGGAGACGATTTACAAGGATGATACCAGAAATGCGAGGGTATACATATCAGGAAAGGATGAATAGGCTGGATCTCTTTTCTCTTGAAAAAAGACTGAGGGGTAACTTAATAGAGGTCTTTAAAATTATGAAAAATTTTGATTGTGGATACAGAGAGAATGCTTCCACTTGTGGGGAAGAGCATAACTAGAGGCCATCAATATAAAATAGTCACCAAGAAATCCAATAGGGAATTCAGAAGAAACATCTTTACCCAGAGAGTGGTGAGAATGTGGAACTCGCTCCCGCAGGGAGTGGTTGAAGTGAATAGTATAGATGTATTTAAGGGGAGGCTAGACAAGCATATGAGGGAGAACGGAATAGAGGGTTATGCTGATAGATTTAGATGAGGAAAGACGAAAGGAGGCTTGAGTGGAGCATAAACACCGGCATGGACTGGTTGGGCCGAATGGCCTGTTTCTGTGCCGTATATCCTCTGTAACCCTATGTACTCCAACTCCCTTGTAATAAAGGCTTACATACTATTTACCTTGCTAAATGCTTGCTGTACTTGCATGTTAACTTTGAGATTCATGAACAAGGACACACAAATCCCTCTGCGTCCCAATATTTACTAGTCTCTCACCGTTTCAAAAATAATCTGCTTTTCTATTCTTCCTACCAAAGTGGATAATTTCACACTTCCCCATATTATACTCCATCTGCCACCTTCTTGCCCAATCACTTAACTGGTCTATAGCCCTTTGCAGCCTCTGCGTCCTCCTCACAGCTTACTTTCCCATCTAGCTATGTATAGTCAGCAAAATTGGATACATTACACTCAATCCCTTCATTGAAGTCATTGATATTGATTGTAAATAGCTGAGGCTCAAGCACTGATCCTTGCAGCACCCCACTTAGTTACAGCCTACCAACCCAAAAATGACCCATTTATTCCTACTCACTGTTTTCTGTCGTTAACCAATCCTCAATCCATGCTCGTATATTGCCCCCAATCCCTTGCATCCTAATTTTGAATAACAACCTCCTAGTTACCCCCTACATAAATTCCAACTAATCCTTTCCTGTGCTAAGCATCAGCGCCTAATTCCCAAACTGCCATTGGCTCCCTATCCTCAGCGCATTGGTTTCAAAATCCTATCTTCAGTTACAAATCTCAGCATGGTCTTTATACCATTCTATCCATGCACCTTCTCCAGATACCCATCGCTGCCTTTACTCATCCTATTCTGACTCCTTCTCCTTCCTCACCTCCACCAGTATTAGAGGATGAGGTTTTAGGAAGGGAATCCTGGAGTGTAGCATAGTTCTCTAGAATTTCTTCCTAAATTCTTCATCTTTGTTCAAACAAAACACCTCAAAATCTAGCTCTGGAACTTCCCTAATTATTACCAGATGTCCATTCCCTCTGGAAAACACCTTGATGTAGAGAGGTTCAAGTTATATGCAAGTTGTCTTCTTTCTTTCTGAGGATACTGACTGCCTCTGTCTGTCCCACAGTTGTGATGAAGATCAATACACTGCCCTATCGCTCACCTGTGACAATCGGGACATCATCCGGCTACAGAATGAAGGAAGTTGCTTGAAACTCACCGAGATGAAGGGGTTCTTCCAGCCGTGTTACGGGTTCATCAATCCCATGCCATTTTACCAGTCCTGTGGATTGGATGCTTGTTACTGGGATGAGAGATCGCAAATCTGCAGCTCACTTGCGGCATACGGAGAGGCTTGTCGTTCCCTGGGGATTCTGAGCACGGACTGGATTCGTCGGGAAAACTGCTGTAAGAGGGAACTGGCAACAAATTGGAGGCCAGGGTCTGGATTGGGGTCTCTGAGCTCCCCTTGGGGTCAGGGTTCGGCTATCTGAGCTCCCCCTGGGGTCAGGATTCGTCTCTGAGCTCTCCCTGGGGTCAGGGTTCGGCTATCTGAGCTCCCCCTGGGGTCAGGGTTCGGATCTCTGAGCTCCCCCTGGGGTCAGGGTTCGGCTCTCTGAGCTCCCCCTGGGGTCAGGGTTCAGATCTCTGAGCTCCCCCTGGGGTCAGGGTTCGGCTCTCCGAGCTCCGCCTTGGGCTTTCGATTGGGTCTGTTGGGCCCTGCAGGTCTTTGGCTGGAGAATGTTTGTGGTGGATGCTGAGTTAAAGGGTTAATCATTTATGTCTGTTTCCTTTTAGCAGAATTGATCGATGATCCGTGTGCCGGAGGCATTTGCACCAATTACAGTTTATGCCGACAGGGTAACGGAGATCTGTGTGGCTGTCCGGAGGAGCCCAGCCCAGACAGCGGTAAATGTGCAGAAACACTGGATACCTAAACTAAACAGCGAGGTGGTGAATTTCCTCACCCTTGCTGTGCAGGAATGACGTAGACATTTTTCAGCAAGGAAATTCAGGTGGAAGCTGTTTCCCTGAGTTTCCTTGTGCTTCTGGAACCTTCTCGTGATCAATCTGCCGAGGAGTCACTGGCGTGATTCACGTGTGTAAGTGAGCGACAGTGCGGTGAATCAGCCGGAGTTTCCTGGGTTGGAGCGGTGCTGCTCCGGGGTAAGTTACACCGAGTTTGGTGAAGCGACTATCCGAATCGGCTGATACAGGCGGAAAGGAGGAATCAATTACAGAGTTTGAAGATCTCTGAATACAGATTTCTGCAGGTAGTAAATGATCAACTTCAGAAGTTTACGAACTTCAATAACCTGAATTTGTTGATTTAGATAAAGCTAACACTAAACATCAGCTCCCGTATCTTATGTGAACTGGAGAGTTCCCACCATTCAAAATAAAATTCACAAATAAATGGGAATATGTGGAATGCTCATCCATTAGAAGCACAAAGTTGTATTTATAGAAAGGGCCTTCTGTTTTCCGGACACCAGAAAAAAACATGCTGCTCTGTCAATCGAACCATAAAATCTTTTATTTACACGGAGCCTTGGCTTAACATCTTAGCAGAAAGGCGCCACCTCGGACAGTGCAACACTCCCTCAATACAGCACTGAGGTTAGCCTGGATTACATGGAGTTCCATTGTGTCTACAGTACAGAGAGGCCATTCGGCCCAACCAGGCTATGCTGGTGTTTCTGCTCCACACGAGCCTCCTCCCACCCTACTTCATCTCACCCTATCAGCATCCCGTTCTATTCCTTTCTCCCTCATGTACTTATCGAGCTTCCCCTTAAATGTATCGACACTATTCGCCTCAACCACTCCCTGTGGTAGCGAGTTCCACATTCTCACCACTCTGGGTAAAGAAGTTTATCCTGAATTCCATGTGGGTTATGCATTCAAGTCCAGAACTTTCGGGGCCAGAAGTGAGTGTAATCAGCAGGCTGATCCAATGTGAAGAGTGCAGGGGGCTGGGTTTTCAGTCCAATTCTGCCTGATGGTAACTGTGGTCTAGGAGCCTGGTCTTGTTCCTTGAGCAGTTGTCACTCACCTTAAACCCTGTGTTTCTCTCCCTGTCCCATCGCAGGTGATATTGTCCAGGCAGATGTGGTGTGCAAATATTCTCAGATGGAAGTTTATATTTCCAAGTGCCGACTCTACCAGCTGGGCTTTGAGCGTGAGGATGTTCGTATTAATGATATCCGCTGCGTGGGATCAGAGGGAGATGATTTTATCGCATTTCACATCAATAACACCAACCGCAACTGTGGGAATATCATGAAGGTGAGCGCCCGCCCCCAGCGCTCGGTCCTCATTCAGTTCTGATCAGGTGATCACAGCTCTCAGCTGATGCACCCGTCGGCTGTTGCAGCATTTTCTCTAAAGCAGTGACAGGATCGGACAAAGTCAACATGGATTTACAAAAGGTAAATCGTGCTTGACTAATCACAGAATCACACAAACCCCACAGTGCAGATAGAGGCCATTTCGGCCCATCGAGCCTGCACCGACACATATCCCACCCTATCCCTGTAACCCCACCTATTTAATCCCCCTAACACTAAGGGTCAATTTATCATAGCCAATCAACCTAACCCGCACATCTTTGGACTGTGGGAGGAAACCTGAGCACCCGGAGAAAACCCACGCAAACACAGGGAGAATGTGCAAACTCCACACAGACAGTTGCCCGAGGCCGGATTCGAACCCGGGTCTCTGGCGCTGTGAGGCAACAGTGCTAACCACTATGCCACCGTGCTGCCCTACTACTGGAATTTTTTGAGGATGTAACTGGTAAAATAGATAAGGGAGAACCAGTGGATGTGGTGTATTAGGACTTTCAGAAGGCTTTCGATAAGGTCCCGCATAAGAGATTAGCGTGCAAAATAAAGGCACATGGGATTGGGGGCAAGGTATTGACTTGGATAGAGAACTGGTTGGCGGACAGAAAGCAAAGAGTTGGAATAAACGGGTCGTTTTCTGAGTGGCAGGCAGTGACTAGTGGGGTACCGCAAGGATCGGTCCTAGGACCCCAGCTGTTCACAATATATATTAATGATCTGGACGAGGGAATTGGATGTAATATCTCCAAATTTGCAGGCGACACAAAGCTGGGTGGGAGGGTAAGCTGTGAGGATGTCGTGAAACTCCAGTACGATTTGGACACTTTGGGTGATTGGGCAGAAACATGGCAAATGCACTATAATGTGGATAAATGTGAGGTTATCCACTTTGGTGGCAAAAACAGGAAGGCAGATTATTATTTGAATGGCAATAGATTGGGAGAAGAGGAAGTGCAAAGAGACCTGGGTGTTCTTGTGCACCAGTCGCTGAAGGTAAGCATGCAGGTGCAGCAGGCGGTTAAGAAGGCAAATGGTATGTTGGCCTTCGTAACAAGAGGGTTTGAGTACAGGAACACGGATGTCTTGCTACAGTTGTACAGGGCCTTGCTGAGACCACACCTTGAGTATTGTGTGCAGTTTTGGTCGCCTTACCTGAGGAAGGACGTTCTTGCCATGGGAGGAGTGCAGTGAAGATTCACCAGACTGATACCTGGGATGGCAGGAATGACGTATGAGGAGAGATTGTGTCGATTGGGCTTATACTCACTGGAGTTTAGAAGATTGAGAGGGGATCTCATCGAAACCTATAAAATTCTGTCAGGCCTGGACAGACTAGGTGCAGGAAGGATGTTTCTGATGGCCGGGGCGTCCAGAACCAGGGGTCATAGTCTAAGGATAAGGGGTAAGCCATTTAGGACTGAAATGAGGGAGGAATTTCTTCACCCAGAGAGTGGTGAACCTGTGGAATTCTCTGCCACAGAGGGCGGTGGAGGCCAGTTCATTAAATATATTCAAGAAAGAGTTGGATATATTTCTTAAGGCTACAGGGATCAAGGGATATGGGGAGAAGGCAGGGACAGGGTACTGAATTTGGATGATCAGTCATGATCTCATTGAATGGCGGAGCAGGCTCGAGGGGCCGAATGGCCTACTCCTGCTCCTATCTTCTATGTTTCTATCAGGTCAATGAACAAAGACATCATCTCCTTTGTGAAACATCAGCTTTAAATGCAAACAAAAACAAACTGAAATAAGGCTCGCAGCCTTTCGAGGACAGATAAATCGAGGAGAGTCAAATTCTTTGCCTTGAAAATTTTAGCAAAAAAGTCAGCAGAGTCCAAAACAGGAATTCCATTTTCTATTCATAGAAACATAGAAGATAGGAGCAGGAGTCGGCCATTCGGCCCCTCCAGCCTTCTCCGCCATTCAATGCGATCATGGCTGATCATCCAAATTCAGTACCCGGTCCCTGCTTTCTCCCCATACCCCTTGATCCCTTTAGCCTTAAGAAATATATCCAACTCCTTCTTGAATATATTTAATGAATTGGCCTCTACTGCCTTCTGTGGTAGAGAATTCCACAGGTTCACCACTCTGGGTGAAGAAATTCCTCCTCATTTCTGTCCTAAATGGCTTACCCCTTATCCTTAGACTGTGACCCCTGGTTCTGGACTCCCCGACCATCGGGAACATCCTTCCTGCATCTAGTCTGTCCAGTCCTGTCAGAATTTTATAAGTTTCAATGAGATCCCCTCTCATTCTTCTAAACTCCAGCGAATATAAGCCTAATCGACCCAATCTCTCCTCATACGTCATTCCTGCCATCCCAGGTATCAGCCTGGTTAATCTTCGCTGAACTCCTTCCATGGCAAGAACATCCTTCCTCCGGTAAAGCGACCAAAACTGCACACAATACTCAAGATGTGGTCTCACCAAGGCCCTGTACAACTGCAGCAAGACATCCTTGTTCCTGTACTCAAACCCTCTCGCTACGAAGGCCAACATACCATTTGCCGCCTTAACCGCCTGCTGCACCTGCATGCTTACCTTCAGCGACTGGTGCACAAGGGCACCCAGGCCTCGTTGCACTTCCCCTTCTCCCAATCTATTGACATTCAGATAATAAACTGCCTTCCTGTTTTTGCCACCAAAGTGGATAACCTCACATTTATCCACGTTATATTGCATCTGCCATGCTTCTGCCCAATCACCCAACCTGTCCAAATCATCCTGGAGTTTCTCGGCATCCTCCTCACAGCACACACGCCCACCAAGCTTTGTGTCATCTGCAAACTTGGCGATATTACATCTAGTTCCCTTGTCGAGATCATTAATATATATTATGAATAGCTGGGGTCCAAGGACCGATCCCTGCGGTACCCCACTAGTCACTGCCTGTCACTCGGAAAAAGACCCGTTTATTCCAACTCTTTGCTTTCTGTCCGCCAACCAGTTCTCTATCCAAGTCAATACCTTGCCCCCAATCCCATGTGCCTTAACTTTACACGCTAATCTATTATGCGGGACCTTATCGAAAGCCTTCTGAAAGTCCAAATACACCACATCCACTGGTTCTCCCTTATCTATTTTACCAGTTACATCTTCAAAAAATTCCAGTAGATTAGTCAAGCACGATTTGCCTTTTGTAAATCCATCTTGACTTTGTCCGATCCTGTCACTGTTTTCCAAGTGCTCTGCTATTACATCTTTTATAATGGATTCTAGCATTTTCCCCACTACCGATGTCAGGCTTACCGGTCTGTAATTCCCCGTTTTCTCTCTACCACCTTTTTTGAATAGTGGGGTAACATTAGCTACCCTCCAATCCATGGGTACTGTTCCAGATTCCATTGAATGTTGGAAGATGATCAGCAATGCATCTACTATTTCTAGGGCCACTTCCTTAAGTACCCTAGGATGTAGATTATCAGGCCCTGGGGATTTATTGGCCTTCAATCCCATCAATTTCCCTACAAATACTGATTTCTTTCAGTTGTTCCCTTTCATCAGACCCTATGTTCCCCAACATCTCTGGGGTTATTTGTGTCCTCCTTTGTGAAGACAGAACCAAAATATGTATTTAATTGGTCTACCATTTCTTCACACCATTGGCTAAAAAGAATATATGGACAAGAGAAGTTTTATCCCTAGATTTCCTCTCCCACTGTCTGATCATGACCTTGCCGCAAAGGCTTTGATGTCTATTCAATTGGGTTGTTCCTCACTGCAAACAGCAATGAGGAACATTCACAGTCCCTTTTTCTAAATCCCTTCAGCTAATGACTTTATCTCAAGTCTCCAAACCTTTCACTCCACTGCAATCTGAGCCAAGCAGCAGGGCTGGCAGGAGGGACTGGGGGAATGTGCTGGGAGGGATTTGAGGTTTGCTGGGATGGTTATTCTGGAGAGAATGGGAGCTGCGGGGTGGAACCTCCATCTCTTTGCTTCATAGATTATTAAAGAACGAGAGGATGGTCACAGGGTGTCCTGCCGAGCTCTCATTCTCCGGCACAAGGTGCGGAGCAGCTGTACAGAACTGGGTCATCCCGGGCCACACTCACATACCTGCTCGCACAGGGCGGGTTAATGATGGCAATCAGCTGGAGGCAGGAGCCTGAGCTGGAGAAAGGGCTTGTCCTGTGAATGTCACAACACAAACTGTCAGGGTGAAGAGAAGGAAAACGCCACTGGCGTTGTCAGACAGATTGGCAGTAACCCAAGCTCGGGTCTGAGATACACTGGGTGCTGTGGGAGTGCTGGGTATATTCGCTATACCAGAGTTTGATGGGTGCACAGTGGGGGTATAGATTGCCCTGTGGGGTACAGCAGCCTTGCCTGAGGGCGAAGCTGTGTTTTAGTGACGCTATTCTCTTCCCCCACAGACCAATGAGACTCACATCATGTACACAAACACTGTCTGGATCGAAAGTCTGAACAACACCGGCAGTGTCATCACTCGCGACAGAGTCATTAATGTCGAGTTCTCCTGTGCCTACGAACTCGATCTGAAAGTTTCTCTTGAAACTGTCGTGAGGCCGATGCTGAGGTAAGTGGTGCCTTGGGTTAGACTTTCAGGCATTGCATTTCCATGATCCTGATTCTTGCTCCCTCCCCTGCAGTGGGTTGGGGGGGATGAAGGGGATTAGCGGAATGGGGAAATTGGGGGGGGGGGGGGGGGGGGAGGTGTAATTTATAGCTGTTAAATCTATTCAACGAGTCTTGATTTTCTCTTATTGGTTGGCTGATTCTTGTAGACAGTCCGATCAGAGGCCTCACTCAACAGGTGCACAACAAAGTAGTTAAATTGCATACTTTGTACACCTGTCATTAGTCTTCGATTGGACAAACCCAAACTTCTTCAAATTTAACAAAATGTTATTGAAAGACACGTCAGTGGATCCAGAGAAAACATTCTCTACAGTTCGAATCTCTCAAAATAATAACCAGACACTTGGGGAGACAGATTTCCTCTGTTCACTGTACTAAGTTGTAAATATGAATATAAAGAACGTGTTTGCAATTTCATCACAAATAATGGAGTGGAAAGCTGCAGGGAGAGAAACCCCTCATGATTGTAGTCTTACATTTACTGTGATGTATAGCATCAAAATCTCTTATTCTGCACTGTTAAACAATTAAACTGCACCCTGGTTCCCTATCTTATCAACATTTCAAGTGACTGCCAGGACAAATGGTAGAAGGCAAAGTATCCAGGATATTCTGTGCAGCTCCAGGGGTTACAGGGTGTGGCAGGCGATGAGCCAGATCACTCCCCTTGGCTCTACCAGCACAGCCAAAGGATGGGAAAAGTACAACATTATAACGTGTAGAATTAATGAAAAGTTTTTGTTCATTCTTTATGTTGACTGATGCTGTCTGTTTTTCTCAGTGTTGTCAACCTCACTCTTCCCACCAAAGAAGGTAGTTTCATCACCAAAATGGCTCTGTATAAAAACTCGTCCTACAAGTTTCCATATCGAGAGGGGGAGGTGACGCTTACCACCCGGGATGTCTTGTACATTGGGGTGTTTGTCGAGGGAGCAGATTCTACGCAGCTGATTCTGATCATCAATCATTGCTGGGCAACTCCATCCCGCAATCCAAAGGACCGACTACGTTACGTGATAATAGAACAAGGGTTTGTGTTACACTATAACAATTTGGAAGTTTAATATCCGACAGTCACGCTGTGTGCAGAGCCCCCTCCCTGAGTGTAGTGTGTGTTCACAAATCCCCAACCCCAGGGTGTGAACAGATTCTTGCCAACTTGGAAGGTACGGTGGGTTCGGGAGAACCTTTTCCAATTTCACATCAGGTAACTCGAGTCCCTCATTCGCTGGGCCGCTCACAGCAGCTCAAACCCATTCAGTGCAAAGTGGGTTTCCTGTTGCACTGAATCAGCCGGACCTCACTCTCGGGAGCCGTCCCAAACCTGCCCTCGGGCGCTCTCTCTCCCTCGCCGCCCCCCCCCCACACACACAAACCTGCTCTCTTTTCCCCCCCCCCCACAAACCTGCTCTCCCCCCCCACCCCCAAACCTGCTCTCCTTCCCCCCCCCACAAACCTGCTCTCCTTCCCCCCCCCCCACACCTGCTCTTCCCCCCCACACCCAAACCTGCTCTCCCCCCCACCCCCAAACCTGCTCTCCCCCCCCCCACAAACCTGCTCTCCTTCCCCCCCCCCACAAACCTGCTCTCCTTCCCCCCCCCACACCTGCTCTTCCCCCCCACACCCAAACCTGCTCTCCTTCCCCCCCCACAAACCTGCTCTCCTTCCCCCCCCCCCCACAAACCTGCTCTCTTTTCTCCCCCCACAAACCTGCTCTCTCTTTTCTCCCCCCCCACACCCAAACCTGCTCTCTCTTTTCTCCCCCCCCCAACCACAAACCTGCTCTCTTTTCTCCCCACCACCCCCCCCCCCACACAAACCTGCTCTCTCTTTTCTCTCCCCCCCCCCCCCCCCCCACAAACCTGCTCTGTTTCCCTCCACCCCTGGTCACCCCCCATACATGCTGCTCCCATCACTTACTTCCCCCCTAACCTGCGCTTCCCTCTCCCTCGACACATTACCATCTCTGTCCCACCTTCAGAAGTCTCCTGCAATCCACTCTCTACAAACCCATCTTCTGTTCACCTCGCCTGAATCAGCCTCTGCTCTTCGCTATGTTTATTCTCGTGGAATCATTTTGAGACATTCAGTGCCTTAAAATAAACACCCAGGGGTCCCATTCCGGCACGGATATTTGTTTATAGTTCCCCCTCCTCCAGGGGTATGTACCCTTCCCGCAACAGAATATTTACAGATTGCAGTGCCCGGGGGGGCATCTGCAGGTTTCCCACACTGTGACCCTCAGTAACCGCCTCTGTTCTTGCTTTGAGCAGGTGTCCAAACTCGAAGGACAGCACCATCCAGATGGAGGAGAATGGCGTGTCTCTCACCTGCCGCTTCCACATCATCGTTTTCAAGTTTATCGGCGATTACGATGAGGTTCACCTGCACTGCGATGTGACGCTGTGCGATTCGGATATTAATAACTGCAGAGTTGTGAGTATTGGCAGCCTGTCAATCACAGAGCCCCGCCTGTCAATCCTTCTTCTTAGGCAGTCCCTTGGAACCGAGGATGACTTGCATTCACACTAAAAGTGACTGATGAGTCCAGTGCAGGACCTACAGTCTGTCACAGGTGGGGCAGACGGTGGGTGGGATGCTTGGGTTGACGTGCGCTCCTTGAGCTGTTTACGCTTGACTTCCGCTTGCTCCCAGCGAAGAGACTCGAGGTGTTCAGTGCCTTCCCGGATGCTTCTCCTCCACTTTGTGCGGTCTTGGGCCAGGGATTTCCAGGTGTCGGTGGGGATGTTGCACTTTTTCAAGGAGGCTTTGAGGGTGTACTTGAAGTGTTTCCTCTGCCCACCTGGGGCTCTCTTGCCGTGTTGGAGCTCCGAGTAGAGCGCTTGTTTTGGGAGTCTCGTGTCGGGCATGTGGACGATGTGACCCGTCCATTGGAGCTGATCAATCGTGGTCAAAGCTTCGATGCTGGGGATGTTGGACTGAGCGAGAACATCGATGTTGGTGCACCTATCCTGCCAGTGGATTTGCAGGATCTTGCGGAGGCAGCGTTGGTGGTACCTCTCCAATGCTTTGAGGTGCCTGCTGTATATGGTCCATGTCTCTGAGGCATACAGGAGGGCGGGTATCACTGCTGCTCTGTAGACCATGAGCTTAGTGCCGGGTTTGAGGTCCTGGTCTTCAAACACACTCTTCCTCAGGCGACCGAAGGCTGCGTTGGACTTCGTCATCGACGTCTGCTCTTGTTGACAGTAGGCTGCCGAGGTATAGAAAAATAGGAGGAGTTGGCCATTCGAGCCTGCTCCGCCATTCAATATGATCATGGCTGATCCTCTATCTCAATACCATACCCCTTGACGCCGTTTGCGTCTAGAAATCTATCTATTTCCTTAATAAATATATTCAGTGACTTGGCCTCCACAGCCTTCTGTGGTAGAGAATTCCACAGGTTCACCACCCTCTGAGTGAGGAACTTTCTCCTCATCTCAGTCCTAAATGTCCTACCCCGTATCCTGAGACTGTGACCCCTCGTTCTAGAGCTCCCAGCCAGGGGAAACATCCTCCCTGCATCCAGTCTGTCTAGCCCTGTCAGAATTTTATGTTTCAATGAGATCCCCTCTCATTCTTCTAAACTCTAGTGAATACAGACCTAGTTGACCCAATCTCTCTCAAGACAGTCCTGCCATCCCAGGAATCAGTCTGGTGAACCTTCGCTGCACTCCCTCTATGGCAAGTATATCCTTTCTTAGGTAAGGAGACCAAAACTGCACACAGTACTCCAGGTGTGGTGTCACCAAGGCCCTGTAAAACTGTAGTAAGACATCCTTGCTCCTGTACTCAAATCCTCTTGCAATGAAGGCCAACATACCATTTGCCTTCCTAACTGTTTGCTGCACCTGCATGTTTGCTTTCAGTGACTGGTGTACAAGGACACCCAGGTCCCTTTGTACATCAACATTTCTCAATCTATCACCATTTAAATAATACTCTGCCTTTCTGTTTTTCCTACCAAAGTGGATAACTTCACAGTTATCCACGTTATACTGCATCTGCCATATATTTGCCCATTCACTCAACTTGTCTAAATCGTCTTGAAGCCTCTTTGCATCCTCCTCGCAACTCACAATCCCACCTAGTTTCGTGTCGTCAGCAAACTTGGAAATATTACATTTGGTTCTCTCATCCAAATCATTGATCTATATTGTGAATAGCTGGGGCCCACGCACTGATCTCTGCGGTACCCCACTAGTCACCGGCTGCCACCCCGAAAAAGACCCATTTATTCCTACTCTGTTTCCTGTCTGTTAACCAATTTTCAAGCCATGCCAGTATATTAACCCCATCCCCATGTGCTTTAATTTTGCACACTAACCTCTTATGTGGGACTTTATCAAAGGCCTTCTGAAAATCCAAATACACCACATCCACTGGTTCTCCCTTATCTATTCTACCAGTTACCTCCTCAAAAAACTCCAGTAGGTTTGACAAACCTACTTCCCTTTCATAAATCCATGTTGACTTTATCTAATCCCGTTGATATTTTCTAAGTGTCCTGTTATCACATCCTTTATAATACTCTAGCATTTTCCCTACTACTGATGTTAGGCTAACCGGTCTGTAGTTCCCGGTTTTCTCTCTCCTTTTTTAAATAGTGGGGTTACATTTGCCACCCTCCAATCTGCAGGAACTGTTTCATAATCTATAGAATTTTGGAAGAGGACAACCAATGCATCCACTATTTCCATGGCTACCTCTTTTAGTACTCTGGGATGCAGATTATCAGGCCCTGGGGATTTATCAGCTTTCAGTCCCATTAATTTCTCCAGCACTATTTTTTACTAATACTAATTTGCTTTAATTCCTCCTTCTCACTAGACCCTTGGTAACCTAGCATTTGTGGGAAGTTATTTGTGTCCTCTTCCGTGAAGACAGAACCAAAGTATTTGTTTAATTGCTCTGCCTTTTCCTTGTTCCCCATTATAAATTCTCTCGTTTCTGACTGTAAGGGACCTACATTTGTCTTCACTAATCTTTTTCTTTTTACATACATGGAAAGTGGTTCACGTTGTCAAAGGCCTTATCGTGGATTTTGATAATCGGGGGGCAGTACTATGTAGAGGACCTTTGTCTTACGGATGCTTAGTGCAAGGCCTATGCTCTTGTAACGCTTCAGTGAAGGTGTTGATGATGGTTTGAAGTTTGACCTCCGAATGTGCGCAGACGCAAGCGTTGTCTCTATACTGTAATTCGACGACAGAGGATGGGGCAACCTTGGATCTGGACTGGAGGCGACGGAGGTTGAACAGTTTCCCGTTTGTTCTGTAAATTAGCTCCCCTCCAACGGGGAGCTTACGGAGGGTGAGATGGAGCATTGCAGCAAGGAAGATCGAGAAGAGCGTTGGTGCAATGACACAGCCTTGCTTGACCCCGGTCCATACGTGAATTGGGTCTGTGGTGGAACACGGCTTGCATGTTGGATGGAGGAGAGCATGCCAGGGGATCTCAGAGATGCCGTAATTATGACCATCTTTAAGAAAGGTGACAAGTCCGATTGCGGTAATTACAGAGGAGTTTCCCTGCTGTCTGCCATGGGGAAAGTCATCGCAAGAATCCTCCTCAATCACCTTCTCCCAGTGGCTGAAGAGCTCCTCCCAGAATAGCAATGCAGATTCCGCCCACTAAGGTGCACAATGGACACGATCTTCACCGCGTGCCAACTACAAGAGAAATGTAGGGAACTGCACAAAGGGCCTTCGACACTGTCAACCGTGGGGGATTATGGAGTGTCCTCCTCAAATTTGGCTGCCCTCAAAGGTCACCATCCTTCGCCTGCTTCACACCTGTCAATCACACCGAGCATACTTGAAAACCTGTTCATCTGTTGTGCAGACTCTGCAACAAACCATGTTTGTCTGTGAAGCTGAGCCCTATCTGCCCACATTGTCCCACTCCAGGACCAGGACCTAATCCAGGTAACACTCGAGTGCAGTACTAGGCGAGTTCTGCATTGTAGAGTCGTCAAACCGAAGCCCTGTCAGAAAAACAATCAACTAAGGCACTGAGACAAGTCATTCACGTAACTTTGCTGTGAGGTTGTATAGTGTAACTGGTTTAGGAGTACCAGAGCCAGACCGTGTGGGGTTCAAATTTCCAAGCAGAAAGGACAGGGAATAAGAGAATTAAAGAAACTGCACACAAGTGAACTCAGGGGCACACAAGGACCTGCAAGAAAATACTGTTCGATTTGTCTACTTTCTGCTGGAGTCGGTGCTTGAGACACACAATGACCAAATCTTTGTGTTGCTTCCTGTAGACCTGTCCCACTAACAGCAGGAGGCTCTCTGACTACAATGGGCAGCTCGCAAAAGAGCAGATTATCTCTGTTGGACCCATCAGGAGAAGAGGTTAGTTTTATGGTCGGGCCTGGGTGTTTTGCACTTTGGGCCATTGGCAATGTTTATACAACAGCCACAGCTCCTGTCATTTCAACAGTGTGAAACCTGCTGGGTAAAAGCAACAAAGGAGGAAATGAAACTGGGGCAGAGAAAGAGAGAAACAGGCAGAGAAAGAGAGAAACAGGCAGAGAGAGAGTGAAACAGGCAGAGAGAGAGAAACAGGCAGAGAGGAAAACAGAGATCGAGAGAGAAAAACAGAGGCAGAGTAAAAGCTACAGAAAAAGAGGCAGAGAGACATATTGAGTGCTGATAATTAGGTTTGGTACAGAGCTGCTCACTTACCTCGTGTGTAGCTGATCAGGCAGAGGCTGGTTTAAGCTGAGCTTCGTGTGCCCGAGACTGTTGACTCTTGCCCCATGATGGCCCCCACAAGGAATGCCCGATGTGCTACTTGGTTGTTGGAGGCAGCAGGTCTTTCAATGAAGGGTTGACCCTGTGTGAAGAAAGGGGCACCCAAGAGGGCACAACAACTACTTGCATTTATATAGCGCCTATAATGTCCCAAGGCGCTTCACAGGAGCGTAATCAAACAAAATTTGACACTCAGCCACATAGAGATGTTAGGACAGGTGATCAAAAGCTTGGTCAAAGAGATGGGTTTTAAGGAGCGTCTTAAAGGAGGAGAGAGAGGTGGAGAGGTTTAGGGAGGGAATTCCGGAGTTTAGGGCCTCAGCAGCTGAAGGCAGGGCCACCAATAGTGGAGTGATTCTAATCAGGGATGTGCAAGAGGGCAGAATTTGAGGAGCGCAGAATTTGAGGAGCGCAGATATTGGGGGGCGGGGGGGTTGTGGGGCTGAAGGAGATTACAGAAATAGGGAGGGGCAAGGCCATGGAGGGATTTGAAAACAAGGATGAGAATTTTAAATCAAGGCGCAGCCAGACCGGGAGCCGATGTAGATCAGCGAGCACAGGGGTGATGGGTCAACGGGACTTGGTGCGAGTTAGGACACGGGTCAGCGAGCACAGGGGTGATGGGTCAACGGGACTTGGTGCGAGTTAGGACACGGGTCAGCGAGCACAGGGGTGATGGGTCAACGGGACTTGGTGCGAGTTAGGACACGGGTCAGCGAGCACAGGGGTGATGGGTCAACGGGACTTGGTGCGAGTTAGGACACGGGTCAGCGAGCACAGGGGTGATGGGTCAACGGGACTTGGTGCGAGTTAGGATACGGGTCAGCGAGCACAGGGGTGATGGGTCAACGGGACTTGGTGCGAGTTAGGATACGAGTTTTGGATGAGCTCAAGTTTATGGAAGATGCAAAGTGGGAGGCCTGGCAGGAGAATGTTGATAATAAAGGCATGGTGAGGGTTTAGCTGAGCAGGTGCAGAGAACCATATTGTACTTGTGGTGTTTATGGTCTGTACCATGGGCCGCTGAACATCACGGTGCTCTCCGCACTCTGCCAGTATAGCCCATGGTGCCGAGGTGTGTGGTACAAGGGTTAGTGCAGGACAGTGGGTGGCTGAGGGTCTGTGCAATGGGAAGGGAACCCTAGACAGCCCACTCGTGTTCTGCAGGTGTGGAGGAAAGCTTGACATCACTGGCTGTGACATTTCCCGTCTGTTGTGCAGCAGCTGATTGGTGCGAGGAGGACAATGGTGGATGTGAACAGATTTGCACGAGTCTGGTGGAGCGGGCAGTCTGCAGCTGCATCACTGGATTCCTACACTGGGATGGGAAGCACTGCCGAGGTAGGCTGGAGAAAAATCAATTATTCTCACCTTCGCTTTGGCCCAATTGAAGTCACGGCAAAACCGCATCTGCCTTATGTCTCTCACCCCACCTAAATTCAGGGATCACCGCCATTTTAGGGGTTGGGGGCATGACTGACAAAACCGCAAGTGGGACTGGCCGGAGGCATCAGATTGCCCTGTTGGTGACCAGATCGGTTTCTCTGATTGGCCAGGACAGAAAACCTGGCCTTTTGCAGCTCTGTCTGGCACCTCAGTAATGCTGGTTGCCAGGGAGTGCGAGGTCCCTGGGAGCGAGGGTTGTCTGTTTCTGTCTCCAAGGAAGGGATCAGGTTCTTGCAAACACTCGATCCACGGGCTTTAAATTATTCTATTTTTGATGCTTTAAAATTTGTTTTTACTTTTCTTCTGATTATTGATTCACTGAATTGAGGCCAGGCTGCAGGTTACGGAAACACTGCGACAGTGGCCCAGCTGACGGGGCTGCTCGTTAACCAGAGGCCCATCTCGGGGCAACGGTACTGGGCGAGCTTCACTGTGCGCTGATTGGCGGAATAGCCCCTGATGAATTGAACTCTTTTTGCTGTGAGGTTTACTATTTCCCATCTCTGTCTCTCTGCAGCTTTAAGCGCCTCCAGTGAGCCGGCCGTGCTGCCTCTGCTTCTGCTCATCACTCAGATCTTTGGCTGGCTTGTAGTAAACACACAAGGCCCGAACCTGTAGCAAGAGTGAAGCTGGAGGAATTGGTGGTGGAAGCAGGACTGTGGCGAACTTGGCCAGAATTTAAGGAGCAACTGCATTTTCGTATTGTTGGGGAATTAATGGGGGATTAATTTTGTTTTCTTTTATTTAAGAATTAAATATTATTTCTGTAGTGAAGTACTGTAATGTCAAGATTGTGTAACAGATTTTTACCCTGAGGTACAGAGTGGACGGGTCTGACTTTTAGGATTTCAGCCTTTGAATGTTGAGTTTAGGAAAATCAACTTGGAAATAAAGGATTTATTGGCATTAGAATGTAGGCTCATTCTGATTCAAACCATCTCAGGTTCATTAATCTTCACATCTAATCAGAAACCACACACCCAGTCTCCCAGACACCCCACACTGCCCCCTAGTGACAGTCAGTGTCTGTGGAACCGTACCCCAGTGAGAGTCAGTGTCTGTGGAACTGTACCCCAGTGAGAGTCGGTGTCTGTGGAACTGTACCCCAGTGAGAGTCAGTGTCTGTGGAACCGTACCCCAGTGAGAGTCAGTGTCTGTGGAACCGTACCCCAGTGAGAGTCAGTGTCTGTGGAACCGTACCCCAGTGAGAGTCAGTGCCTGTGGAACCGTACCCCAGCGAGAGTCAGTGCCTGTGGAACCGTACCCCAGCGAGAGTCAGTGTCTGTGGAACCGTACCCCAGTGAGAGTCAGTGTCTGTGGAACCGTACCCCAGTGAGAGTCAGTGTCTGTGGAACTGTACCCCAGTGAGAGTCAGTGTCTGTGGAATCGTACCCCAGTGAGAGTCAGTGTCTGTGGAATCGTACCCCAGTGAGAGTCAGTGTCTGTGAGCACTGCTCAGCCACAGCTTCGAGCAGCAGATGGTCAGACTCAAAAATCACAAACCATGGACAATGTCAAAAGTAACAGAAGCAAATTTTTCCGCCACAAGCTTTTTAATTATATTGAAACATTTTAATTATAATGAAACATTTCATTAAAACCCAGATCCCAGAAACAGAATTATATGTTTTTTTTTCAAGTAACATAATGTCATCGCTAAATCTTAAACGAGATGCTATTTTACAAAGTTAGATAAAACCAAATGAACTGTGTCAAAGTTCTAAACTTGAGACAAATAAAACTATGGGTTAGGGGAGGCGGGGTTAGTGCGTTGCGCAGGGCGATGTACAGGGCAGCAATCGGAGTTCACCTGATCTGTACACGCGTCAGGGGCAATCCGCAGAGTTAGCACGTACACTCAAACTAAATCAGCATCATCTGTGAACTGGAGGTCCCAGACAAACAAACGATGGTTTGAGGAAACTCATTCGAGAGCTGAAAGTGTCTGCTTTAGTCAGAGTCGGAACCGATATCCAGCGGCAGGGTGTCTTGTTAACGGGTCCATGCTCAGAACTATGTGATGGTAATTTCCAGCTTATTCGCAGACTGATGGCCTTCACAGAAATGAAGCTTCTCCTCAGAGCCACGTCCAAGATCAGTTACTGGGTTTATATCGAGCGGGACAGAAATTGTAATTAGACATTGCAGGTCTGTGGGAACAGCAGTAACTGGGCAGGTCTGGTTACAACTGCTGTTTCTGCAACACGATACAGGAATGGAAAGGAGGCTCCACTTTGGCTGTGGAGGAAAGGTTCTCAGGGAAGTGAGGCTATAAATGCAAATCAATTGATTCCATGAACAGAACAAAAATCCTGGCAGTCAGAGCTGCTCATACCCAATGCCCAAGATATCAGCATTTCCAACACCTTGTTTCAGAAACCAGCTTGCTCTTTTGTAACCAAATTGTTTGTTGTTCCAACACATCACTATTAGTGAGAAATAAGCATTTGAGAAAATAACACATGATCTGACGGCCCAGGAGATGTGGGTGTGAGGAGTGAATGTGTTTGCCAATAAAAAGAAACTGCAGGTCCAGAGAAGACAGGTTAGAAAGTTCGCCACTCGTCAGACAGATGGAAGCAATAACCTGTTCTTTCACCTGCTACTTTTCCCTCAGCGAAGGTTTCACTATAAAACAGCTTTGGTCCAGAGCCCTGATTCTATCAGGATAATCATGGCACATATTACCCTGGGTCTGCAACCTGGCTCGGCTTACAGGAACTTTGCTGCAGCTATGAAACTGTGTAATGTCTTCACTCTCCCTCACACCAGCTGTGTAATGTCACGCTCGCACACACAGTGTAGTAACTCTCCCTCTCTCTCACCCTGTCTAGTAACACTCTCTCTCTCTCTCAAACCCCAGCTGTCTATTCCACTGCCCTCAGTGTTGGAACCTAGCCCATGGACGCCATGCATTGACCAGATCTCAATCTGCAAATCAGCTTAATACAGGCTACGAAAATAAAAATTATTATAACAAAAAGATTGCATTTATCATAGCAAGTGGATACAAATAAATACATCTCGATTTCTTCAAACTCTAAGCTGATTTTCTGCCGAATTTCTGTACATTTGGTTTTTGGAGATGTGGAGAATGAGATCAGTTCTATAATCGAAAGAGATGTGCGTACACGAGGGAAGGCGATTGTATTAACCGATCCGGGACTCACCGGTACACCGTTAACCGGCACAACTCACCGATACACTGGCAGGACTCACCGATAATCGGAATGACTCACTGGTACGCCGATAACCAGAATGACTCACCGGTACACCGACAACCGGCAGGACTCACACCGTCCCAAAAATGACGCAGAAATCAGCAGCATTTGCAGAAACAACATTCGGTTCCACAAATGTCTCAGAAGTCCAGAGTTAGCAGGAGCTTCGAGGGGTCAGATCCGAGCACCCACGTTCCATCACCGAGTCTGGCTTGATTCCGCTTCCGATCAGATTACATTAACTGTCTCCTGTGAAGAGAACAGATTGTGACAGTCACAGCCAGGACTATAGTTCGACCCCACCTAACCCGCGGCCCCGCATTCTCACCATATCCCTCAAACCAGTCTCGTGAATCCATCCATTCTGTCCACTTCTACTTTATTCCACAATTCCATTATCCTTTTCATGAAAATCTGAGTGCCTGGTGTTCAAATTGTTCACCACAAGGAACAATTTTACGATATGAACTTTTATCAACTCCCTTTAGCATTTATTAAATGTAATTAGTTTGTTACAATTCAGGCTCTCTCCTAACACTATAGCAGCTAGCTGCATCGGATTGGATCCATGGAGGTGTAAGTGTATGAACCGAAACGTGTGTGTGGTGAATGGGATGGTGTGTGTGTGTGCACGCATGGCCATAGTGAATGGGATGGCATGTCGTGATTGCGTGTGTTGGCATTCTATACTGATATCTCAGAGAGGTGGAGAAGAAACACGGTGATTGACCTGATATTTCAGGCTAAAGTAACAAGGGGCAATCTCCTCTCTCCACAATAACTTGGAGACCCTAATCTTTTGGTTTCTGCCTCTAGTGTGCTATTTCATAAAAACATATAAGAAATAGGAGCTAGAGTTGGCCATTCGGCCCCTTGAGCCTGCTCCGCCATTCAATAAGATCATGGCTGATCTGATCTTGGCCTGAACTCCACTTTTCTGCCTGTTCCCCATAACCCTCGACTCCCCTGTAGCTCAAATATCTGTCTATCGCAGCCTTGAATATATTCAATCACTTGGCCTCTACAGCTCTCTGGGGTAGAGAATTCCAAAGATTCACGGCCCCCAGAGAAGAAATTCCTCCTCATCTCAGTCTTAAATGGACGGCCCCTTATTCTGAAACTATACCCCCCAGTTCTAGATTCCCACACGAGGGGAAACATCCTCTCAGCATCTACCCTGTCGAGCCCCCTCAGAATCTTATATGTTTCAATAAGATCACCTCTCATTTTTCTAAACTCCAATGATTATAGGCCCAACCTGCTCAACCTTTCCTCATAAGACAGCCCCTTCATCCCAGGAATCAACCTAGTGAACCTTCTCTGAACTGCCTCCAATGCAAGTATATCCCTCCTTAAATAAGACGACCAAAACTGTACGCAGTACTCCAGGTGTGGTCTCACCAACGCCCCGTACAGTTGTAGCAAGACTTCCCTACATTTATACTCCATCCCCCTTTGCAATAAAGGCCAAGATTCCATTTGCCTTCCTAATTACTTGCTGCACCTGCACGCTAACTTTTTGTGTTTGATGTACGAGGACCCCCAGATCCCTCTGTACCGCAGCATTCTGTAGTCTCTCTCCATTTAAATACTATTTTGCTTTTCTATTCTTCCTACCAAAGTGGATAACCTCACATTTTCCCACATTATATTCCATCTGCCAAATGTTTTCCCACTCACTGAACCTGTCTATATCCCTTTGCAGACTCTGTGTCCTCCTCACAACTTACTTTCCCACCTATCTGTGTATCGTCAGCAAATTTGGCAACAGTACACTCGATCCCTTCATCCAAGTCATTAATATAGATTGTAAATAGTTGAGGCCCCAGCACGGAGCCCTGTGGCACCCCACTAGTTACAGCTTGCCAACCTGAAAATGACCCATTTATCCCGACTCTCTGCTTTCTGTTAGTTAGCCAATCCTCTATCCATGCTAATATATTACCCCCAACCCCGTGAGCTCTTATCTTGTGCAGTAACCTTTTATGCGGCACCTTATCGAATGCCTTTTGGAAATCCAAACACACTACATCTACTGGTTCCCCTTTATCTACCCTGCTCGTTACGTCCTCAAAGAACTCTAATAAATTTGTCAAACACGAATTCACTTTCATAAAACCATGTTGACTCTGCTTGATTGTGTTATGATTCTCAATATCCTGCTATTACTTCCTTAATAATGGATTCCAGCATTTTCCCCAATGACAGACCTTAGACTAACTGGCCGATAGTTTCCTGCTTTCTGTCTCCCTCCTTTCTTGAATAGGGACGATACATTTGCAGTTTTCCAATCTGCTGGGACCTCTCCAGAATCTAGGGAATTTTGGAAGATTACAACCAATGCAGCCATTATCTCTGCAATCACTTCTTTTAAGACCCTAGGAAGCAGGCCATCGGGTCCAGAGGACTTGTCAGCCTTCGGTCCCATTTGTTTACCTAGTACTTTTTCTCTAGTGATAGTTTTAAGTTCCTCCCTCCCTTTTGCCCCTTGATTTTCCACTATTATTGGGATGCTTTTAGTGTCTTCTACCGTGAAAACAGATACAAAATATTTGTTCAAAGTCTCTGCCATTTCCTTGTTTCCCATTATTAATTCCCCAATCTTATCCTCTAAGGGACCAACGTTTACTTTAGCTACTCTCTTCCTTTTTATATACTTGTAGAAGCTCTTACTGTTTTTTAAAATATTTTTTGCTAGTTTACTCTCAATCTATTTCTCCCTCTGTTTTTTTTTAGTCATCCTTTGCAAAAATTTCCCAATCTTCTATCCTACCACTAATCTTCACAACATTGTGTGCCTTTTCTTTCAATTTGATACCCTCAACTTCCTTAGTTAGCCACGGATGGTTCATCCTTCTCAGAGTCTTTCTTTCTCACTGGAATATATCTTTGTTGGGAGTTATGAAATATCTCCTTAAAAGTCTGCCACTGTTTATCTACCGTCTTATCTTTTAATCTATTTTCCAAGTCCACTTTAGCCAACTCTGTCCTCATACCCTTGTAATTGCCTTTATTTAAGTTTCAGACCCAAGTTTTTCACCATCCAACTGAATGTGAAATTCTATCATGTTATGATCATTCTTCTCGAGAGGATTCTTTACTATGAGATCATTAATTAATCCTGTCTCATTACCAGATCTAAAATAGCCTGTTCCCTGGTTGGTTCCACTACGTATTGTTCTAAGAAACTGTCCTGAATACACACTATGAACTCGTCCTCAAGGCTACCTTTGCCAATTTGATTTGTCCAATCTGTAAGATTAAAATCGCCCACAATTATTGCAGTATCCTTCTTACAAATCCCCATTATTTCTTGATTTATACTGTCCTACAGTGTAGCTACTGTTAGGGGGCCTATAGACTACTCCCACCAGTGACTTCTTTCCCTTATTATTTCTCATCTCCACCCAAACTGATTCTACATCTTGATCTTCCGAACCAAGATCATTTCTCACCACTGCACTGATTTCATCCTTTATTAACAGAGCTACCCCACCTCCTTTTCCTTTCTGCCTATCCTTCCGAAATGTCAAATACCCCATAATATTCAGTTCCCAGCCTTGGTCACCTTGCAACCACGTCTCTGTAATGGCTATCAGATCATACCCATTTATTTCTATTTGTGCTGTTAATTCGTCTATCTTGTTATGAATGCTACGTGCATTCAGATAAAGAGCCGTCAATTTTTTCTTTTTATCAACTCTGACCCTATTTGTTGGTGCACTCTTATGCTTGTACACTCTGTCCCTTCCTGTCACACTCTGGCTATCATTACCCCACACTATTGACTTGTCCTTTCTTTTTAACTTTCTAAATTTCACCTCACCTGAACCCTCCCCCCCCACTATTTAGTTTGAAGCCCTATCTACTGCCCTAGTTATTCGATTCACCAGGACACTGGTCCCAGCATGGTTCAAGTGAAGCCCATCCCAACGGAACAGTTCCCTCTTTCCCCAGTACCGGTAGTGTCTCATGAATCAAAACCCATTTCTCCCACATCAATCTTTGAGCCACGTATTCAACTCCCTGATCTTATTTGCTCGTGGCTCAAGTAGTAATCCAGAGATTATTACCTTTGTGGTTCTGCTTTTTAATTTAGCTCCTAGCTACTTGTACTCCCTCAGCAGAACCTCTTTCTTAGTCCTACCTATGTCGTTGGTACCTATGTGGACTACGACAACTGGATCCTCCCCCTCCAAGTTCCTCTCCAGCCCCGAGGAGATGTCCTTAACCCTGGCACCGGGCAGGCAACACAGCCTTCGGGACTCACGCTCTCGGCTGCAGAGAACAGTATCTATCCCCCTAACTGTACTGTCCCCTACCACTACTACATTCCTTTTTACTCCCCCAACTTGAATGGCCCCCTGTACCACAGAGCTGCGGTCAGTTTGCTCATCCTCCCTGCGGTCCCTGCTCTCGGCCACACAGGCTGCAAGAACCTCGCACCTGTTGGACAAGTGCAAGGGCTGAGGCTTCTCCAATACTACCTTCTGGATCCCCATACCTGCCTCACTTGTAGTCGCAGCCTTCTGTCCCTGACCATGGACCAAATCTGAAGTATTTAACCTAAGGGGTGTGACTACCTCCTGGAACAAAGTGTCCAGGTAACTTTCTCCCTCCCTGATGTATCGCAGTGTCTGAAGCTCAGACTCCAGCTCATCAACTCTGAGCCCAAGTTCCTCAAGCAGCAGACACTTACTGCAGATGTGGTCGCTGTGGATCACACTGGGGTCCACCAGCTCCCACATGCTTCAGCTGTAACACATCACCTGCCCTGCCACCTCTATTGTATTTTATTTAACTAATTAGGCTTTCAAGTTTTGAAATACTCAATTGTCCATTAAGTTTTTAATCTAGGTAATAACCTTGTTTCATTTATTAAATTTAGTTATAAGCTTTAGGTCTTTACTGTAACTTAGCCCACGGTCCTAATTTAACCCTAGTTGTTTATATTTTTTTTAATGTCTCAAGCAGCACCTCTTACCCCCACCTCATCGAATTCCCTCACTCACTAAATTCCCAAGTTTAGTACTCTGTAGAAGCAGTACGCTGTAGAACTGGACTCCGTTTCAAACTGAATAAAACAGCAATGAATGTGGTTGCTGTGACGGGGAATGTGGTCGCTGTGACGGGGAATGTGGTCGCTGTGACGGGGAATGTGGTCGCTGTGACGGGGCGGGGAATGTGGTCGCTGTGACGGGGCGGGGAATGTGGTCGCAGTGACGGGGCGGGGAATGTGGTCGCAGTGACGGGGCGGGGAATGTGGTCGCAGTGACGGGGCGGGGAATGTGGTCGCAGTGACGGGGCGGGGAATGTGGTCGCAGTGACGGGGCGGGGAATGTGGTCGCTGTGACGGGGCGGGGAATGTGGTCGCAGTGACGGGGCGGGGAATGTGGTCGCAGTGACGGGGCGGGGAATGTGGTCGCAGTGACGGGGCGGGGAATGTGGTCGCAGTGACGGGGCGGGGAATGTGGTCGCAGTGACGGGGCGGGGAATGTGGTCGCAGTGACGGGGCGGGGAATGTGGTCGCAGTGACGGGGCGGGGAATGTGGTCGCAGTGACGGGGCGGGGAATGTGGTCGCAGTGACGGGGCGGGGAATGTGGTCGCAGTGACGGGGCGGGGAATGTGGTCGCAGTGACGGGGCGGGGAATGTGGTCGCAGTGACGGGGCGGGGAATGTGGTCGCAGTGACGGGGCGGGGAATGTGGTCGCTGCGACGGGGCGCGGAATGTGGTCGCTGCGACGGGGCGCGGAATGTGGTCGCAGTGATGGGGCGGGGAATGTGGTCGCTGCGACGGGGCGCGGAATGTGGTCGCAGTGACGGGGCGGGGAATGTGGTCGCTGCGACGGGGCGCGGAATGTGGTCGCAGTGACGGGGCGCGGAATGTGGTCGCAGTGACGGGGCGGGGAATGTGGTCGCTGCGACGGGGCGCGGAATGTGGTCGCAGTGACGGGGCGGGGAATGTGGTCGCAGTGACGGGGCGCGGAATGTGGTCGCTGCGACGGGGCGCGGAATGTGGTCGCAGTGACGGGGCGGGGAATGTGGTCGCTGCGACGGGGCGCGGAATGTGGTCGCAGTGACGGGGCGGGGAATGTGGTCGCAGTGACGGGGCGCGGAATGTGGTCGCTGCGACGGGGCGGGGAATGTGGTCGCAGTGACGGGGCGGGGAATGTGGTCGCAGTGACGGGGCGGGGAATGTGGTCGCTGCGACGGGGCGGGGAATGTGGTCGCAGTGACGGGGCGGGGAATGTGGTCGCTGCGACGGGGCGGGGAATGTGGTCGCTGCGACGGGGCGGGGAATGTGGTCGCTGCGACGGGGCGGGGAATGTGGTCGCTGCGACGGGGCGGGGAATGTGGTCGCTGCGACGGGGCGGGGAATGTGGTCGCAGTGACGGGGCGGGGAATGTGGTCGCTGCGACGGGGCGGGGAATGTGGTCGCTGCGACGGGGCGCGGAATGTGGTGTGACGGGGAATGCGGTCGCAGTGACGGGGCGGGGAATGCGGTCGCAGTGACGGGGCGGGGAATGCGGCCGCTGCGGCGGGGAATGCGGCCGCAGGGGCGGGGAATGCGGCCGCTGCGGCGGGGCGGGGAATGTGGTCGCAGAGACGGGACGCGGAATGTGGTCGCAGTGACGGGGCGGGGAATGTGGTCGCAGGGACGGGGCGCGGAATGTGGTCGCAGTGACGGGGCGGGGAATGTGGTCGCAGTGACGGGGCGCGGAATGTGGTCGCAGTGACGGGGCGCGGAATGTGGTCGCAGAGACGGGGCGCGGAATGTGGTCGCAGAGACGGGGCGCGGAATGTGGTCGCAGAGACGGGGCGGGGAATGTGGTCGCAGTGACGGGGTGGGGAATGTGGTCGCAGTGACGGGGCGGGGAATGTGGTCGCAGAGACGGGGCGCGGAATGTGGTCGCAGTGACGGGGCGGGGAATGTGGTCGCAGGGACGGGGCGCGGAATGTGGTCGCAGTGACGGGGCGGGGAATGTGGTCGCAGGGACGGGGCGCGGAATGTGGTCGCAGTGACGGGGCGCGGAATGTGGTCGCAGTGACGGGGCGGGGAATGTGGTCGCAGTGACGGGGCGGGGAATGTGGTCGCAGGGACGGGGCGCGGAATGTGGTCGCAGTGACGGGGCGCGGAATGTGGTCGCAGAGACGGGGCGCGGAATGTGGTCGCAGTGACGGGGCGCGGAATGTGGTCGCAGTGACGGGGCGGGGAATGTGGTCGCAGTGACGGGGCGGGGAATGTGGTCGCAGGGACGGGGCGCGGAATGTGGTCGCAGGGACGGGGCGCGGAATGTGGTCGCAGGGACGGGGCGCGGAATGTGGTCGCAGGGACGGGGCGCGGAATGTGGTCGCAGGGACGGGGCGCGGAATGTGGTCGCAGGGACGGGGCGCGGAATGTGGTCGCAGAGACGGGGCGCGAGCGCAGTGCGAATCAGACACTCACCCGCTGGCTCTTGCGATGCTGCTGACTCCACGACCTGCTGACTGTAAAATTCCAACTCCACCTCCTGAAATCACAATCAGAGAATGGGTTCAGAAACGATTATTGACCTGAGTCAGGTTATTGGGTGCAGCCCTTTTCCTCCGTGCTTCCCCCTCCCATCGAGACTCTGCATTATCGGTCAGGTCACAGACCTGTTCCGCGACCAGTTACCATTTGGGACAATGGGATTTAGCCACTTGAGCCTGTTTCGCCATTCAATGAGATCATGGCTGATCTGCAACCTAACTCCATATACTCGCCTTTGCCCCATATCCCTTATTATCTTTGGTTAACTAAAATCTATCAATCTCAGATTTAAAATTAACAATTGATCCAGCATCAACATCTGTAACAGTAAGCAGAGTGCACTGACATTCTTCGCAATTTCCCTCTCTCCTTACGGAAATTGTCTTAACCCACACTCCCTCACACAGCGGCACTCCATTTGTGGGGAAATTGCAGACAAACATTATCTAGGCTCAGTCTGTGACCCCATGTGCTGCCCAGCACCAATCGTAACCCCTTCACCTACAATTCCCAATTTCAAGCAGACAGTTTCCATTCTATTCCCAGGAAATATCAGAATCTGCATTCTGTCACTTTAATGACTCGAGTGAAACAGAACGCCTGGATTTAAGGAATGCAGCGAGATGAAAGCGGCAGAGCCTCTGTGCTCCAGCTGACCACAATCAGATTTTATTTCACTCTGACCCTGAAGATGGAAAGCCCAAGTCTACGGGGACACTGGCACCTCAGTAGCTCCGACTGCCAGTTAACACAGCAGATTCCCAGCAGCTAACAGCCAAATGGATTAATGCATAGTATATACAGCACAGAAAGAGGCCATTCGGCCCAACTGGTCCAAGCCGGTGTTTATGCTTATACTTCATCTCACCATATCACCATATCCTTCTATTTCTTTCTCCCTCATGTGCTTATCCAGCTTCCCCTTAAATATAGAAACATAGAAGATAGGAGCAGGAGTAGGCCATTCGGCCCCTCGAGCCTGCTCCGCCATTCAATGAGATCATGGCTGATCATCCAAATTCAGTACCCTGTCCCTGCTTTCTCCCCATATCCCTTGATCCCTTTAGCCTTAAGAAATATATCCAACTCCTTCTTGAATATATTTAATGAATTGGCCTCTACTGCCTTCTGTGGTAGAGAATTCCACAGGTTCACCACTCTCTGGGTGAAGAAATTCCTCCTCATTTCTGTCCTAAATGGCTTACCCCTTATCCTTACACTGTGACCTCTGGTTCTGGACTCCCCGACCTTCGGGAACATCCTTCCTGCATCAAGTCTGTCTAGTCCTGTTAGAATTTTATAAGTTTCAATGAGATCCCCTCTCATTCTTCTAAACTCCAGCGAGTATAAGCCCAATCGACCCAATCTCTCCTCATACGTCATTCCTGCCATCCCAGGTATCAGCCTGGTGAATCTTCGCTGCACTCCCTCCATGGCAAGAACATCCTTCCTCAGATAAGGCGACCAAAACTGCACACAATACTCAAGATGCAGTCTCACCAAGGCCCTGTACAACTGCAGCAAGACATCCTTGTTCCTGTACTCAAACCCTCTCGCTACAAAGGCCAACATACCATTTGCCTTCTTAACCGCCTGCTGCACCTGCATGCTTACCTTCAGCGACTGGTGCACAAGGACACCCAGGTCTCATTGCACTTCCCCTTCTCCCAATCTATTGCCATTCAGATAATAATCTACCTTCCTGTTTTTGACACCAAAGTGGATAACCTCGCATTTATCCACATTATATTGCATCTGCCATGCTTCTGCCCAATCACCCAATCATACTGGAGTTTCTCAGCATCCTCCTCACAGCACACACGCCTACCCAGCTTTGTGTCGTCTGCAAACTTGGAGATATTACATCTAGTTCCCTTGTCTAGATCATTTATATTGTGAATAGCTGGGGTCCAAGGACCGATCCCTGCGGTGACCCCACTAGTCACTGCCTGCCACTCAGAAAAAGACCCGTTTATTCCAACTCTTTGCTCTCTGTCTGCCAACCAGTTCTTTATCCAAGTCAATACCTTGCCCCCAATCCCATGTGCTTTAACTTTACACGCTAATCTCTTATGCGGGACATTATCGAAAGCCTTTTGGAAGTCCAAATACACCACATCCACTGGTTCTCCCATATCTATTTTACCAGTTACATTCTCAAAATATTCCAGTGGATTAGTCAAGCACGATTTACCTTTTGTAAATCCATGTTGACTTTGTCCGATCCTGTCACTGTTTTCCAAGTGCTCTGCTATTACATCTTTTATAATGGACTCTAGCATTTTCCCCACTACCGATGTCAGGCTTACCGGTCTGTAATTCCCCGTTTTCTCTCTACCACCTTTTTTGAATAGTGGGGTAACATTCGCTACCCTCTAATCCATGGGTACTGTTCCAGGTTCTATCGAATGTTGAAAGATGACCAGCAATGCATCTACTATTTCTAGGGCCACTTCCTTAAGTACCCTAGGATGTAGATTATCAGGCCCTGGGGATTTATCGGCCTTCAATCCCGTCAATTTCCCTAACACCATTTCCCTACAAATACTGATTTCTTTCAGTTCCTCCCTCTCATTAGACCCTATGTCCCCCAACATCTCTGGGAGGTTATTTGTGTCCTGATTTGTGAAGACAGAACCAAAGTATGTATTTAATTGGTCTTCCATTTCTTTGTTCCCCATTATAAATTCCCCTGATATTGACTGCAAGGGACCTACGCTTGACTTCACCAATCTTTTTCTCTTCACATATCTATAAAAGCTTTTACAGTCAGTTTTTATGTTCCCTCTATATAAATGCATCTCTACTATTTGCCTCAACCACTCCATGTGGTTTTATATTGAGTTTGAGAGTGATTTAGTTAAATCTGAAACTAGGGTCTTAAATCTGAACAAAGCAAACTACAGTACATAGGTATGCGGGGTGAGTTGGCTAAGGTAGGTTGGGAAACTAGATTAAAAAAGATGACAGTAGATAAGCAATGGCAAAAATTAAAAAATTAGCTCATAATTCACAACAAATATACATTCCTTTAAGGAATAAAACCCCACAGAATTAGTAGCCAACTGTGGCTAACAAGAGAAGGTGATGATAGTATTAGATTAAAGGAGGCGGCTTAGGATTGTGAGGATTTTAGAATTCAGTAAAGGATGACCAAGAAATTGATAGAGAGAAGAGAGAATATAAGAGTAAACTAGCAAGAGACATAAAAACAGATTGTAAAAGCTTCTATAGGTATGTAAAAAGGAAGAGAGTGGCAAAAGTACACGTGGGTCCCTTACAGGCAGAGACAGGAGAAATTATAATGTGGAATAAAGAAATAGTGGATGCATTGGTTTTGATCTTCCAGAATTCCCTAGGTTCTAACAGTCCCTGTGGATTGGAAGGTAGCAAATGCAACCCCACTATTCAAGAAAGGAGGAAGAGAGAAAACAGGGAACTATAGATCAGTTAGCCTGACATCAGTAGTAGGGAAAATGCTAGAATCTATTATTAGGGACGTGGTAACAGGGCACTTAGAAAATATGATTGGGCAGAGTCAACACGGATTTATGAAAGGGAAATTGTGCTTGACAAATCGGTTAGAGTTTTTTGAGGTTGTAACCAATAGGGTAGCTAAGGGGGAACCAGTGGATGTAGTGTATTCGGATTTTCAAATGATGGTGGAGAAAGGTTATGGGATTGGTGGTAATATATTAGCATGGATTGAGGATTGGTTAACAGACAGAAAACAGAAAGTAGGAATAAACAGGTCATTTTCAGGTTGGTTGGCTGTAACTAGCGGGGTACCGCAAGGATCAGTGCTTGGGCCTCAGCAATTTACAATCTATAACAATGACTTAGATGAGGGGACAGAGTGTAATGTATCCAAGTTTGCTGACGATACAAAGTTCAGTGGGAAAGTAAGCTGTGAGGAGGATGCAAAGTGGCTGCAGAGAGATATAGGCAGGTCGACTGAGTGGGAAAGAACATGACAGATGGAATATAATGTAGAGAAATGTGAAGTTATCCACTTTAGTAGGAAAAATAGGAAAGCAGAATATTTTTTTAAATGGTGAGAGACTGGGAAATGTCGGTATTCAGAGGGACCTGGGTGTCCTTGTACACGAATCACATGCAGATACAGCAAGCAATTAGGAAAGCAATTTTTTTTTAAATTATTCGTTCATGGGATGTGGGCATCGCTGGCAAGGCCAGCATTTATCACCCATCCCTAGTTGCCCTTGAGAAGGTGGTGGTGAGCCGCCTTCTTGACCCGCTGCAGTCCGTGTGGTGAAGGTACTCCCACAGTGCTGTTCATAGTCATAGAGTCATAGAGTCATACAGCACAGATAGAGGCCCTTCGGCCCATCGTGTCCGCGCCGCCCATCAAGCCCTGTCTGATCTAATCCCATATTCCAGCATTTGGTCCGTAGCCTTGTATGCTATGGCATTTCAAGTGCTCATCCAAATGCTTCTTAAATGTTGTGAGGGTTCCTGCCTCCACAACCCTTTCAGGCAGTGAGTTCCAGACTCCAACCACCCTCTGGGTGAAAAAGTTCTTTCTCAAATCCCCTCTAAACCTCCCGCCCTTTACCTTGAATCTATGCCCCCTAGTTATTGACCCCTCTACTAAGGGAAAAAGCTCCTCAGCATCCATCCTATCTATGCCCCTCATAATTTTGTACACCTCAATCATGTCCCCCCTCAGCCTCCTCTGCTCCAAGGAAAACAAACCCAATCTGCCCAGTCTCTCTTCATAGCTGAAGCGCTCCAGCCCCGGTAACATCCTGGTGAACCTCCTCTGCACCCTCTCCAACGCGATCACATCCTTCCTGTAGTGTGGCGGCCAGAACTGCACACAGTATTCCAGCTGTGGCCTAACCAGTGTTTTATACAGTTCCATCATAACCTCCTTGCTCTCATATTCAATGCCTCGGCTAATGAAGGCAAGTATCCCATATGCCTTTTTTACCACCTTATCCACCTGTTCCGCCGCCTTCAGGGATCTGTGTACTTGCACACCCAGATCCCTCTGACCCTCCGTCTTGCCTAGGGTCTTACCATTCATTGTGTATTCCCTTGCCTTGTTAGTCCCCCCCAAAGTGCATCACCTCGCACTTTTCCGGGTTAAATTCCATTTGCCACGGTTCCGCCCATCTGACCAACCCATCTATATCGTCCTGCAGACTGAGGCTACCCTCCTCGCTATTTACCACCCTACCAATTTTTGTATCATCCGCGAACTTACTGATCATACCTTTTACATTCATATCCAAGTCATTAATGTAGACCACAAACAGCAAGGGACCCAGCACCGATCCCTGTGGTACCCCACTGGCCACAGGCTTCCAGTCACAAAAACAACCTTCGACCATCACCCTCTGCCTTCTGTCACTAAGCCAGTTTTGTATCCAATGTGCCAAGGCACCCTGGATTCCATGGGCTCTTACCTTCTTGACCAGTCTCCTGTGCGGGACTTTATCGAAGGCCTTACTGAAATCCATATAAAGCACATCCACTGCGTTACCCTCATCCACACACCTAGTCACCCCCTCAAAAAATTCAATCAAATTAGTCAGACATGATCTTCCCTTGACAAAGCCATGTTGACTATCCCTGATTAATCCTTGCCTCTCCAAGTGGAGACAAATTTTGTCCCTCAGAATTTTTTCCAATAATTTTCCTACCACTGATGTTAGGCTCACTGGCCTGTAGTTCCCTGGTTTTTCCCTACTTCCCTTCTTGAATAATGGTACTACATTAGCGGTTCTCCAGTCCTCTGGCACATCCCCTGTGGCCAGAGAGGTCCTGAATATATGTGTTAGAGCCCCCGCAATCTCTTCTTTTGCCTCACACAGCAGCCTGGGATACATTTCATCCGGGCCTGGGGATTTATCCATTTTTAGGCCAGCTAAAACCGCCAATACCTCCTTCCCTCTCGATGTGAATATGTTCGAGCATATCACAGTCCCCCCGCCCTATTTCTATGTCTACATCGTCCTTCTCCATAGTGAAAACAGATGCAAAAAATTCATTTAGAACCCCTCCTACATCTTCCGGCTCCACACACAGATTGCCACTTTTGTCCCTAATGGGCCCTATTTTTTCCCTAGTTATCCTCTTACCCTTAATATACTTATAAAACATCTTAGGATTTTCCTTTATTTTGCTCGCCAGTGTTATTTCATGGCCCCTCCTTGATCTCCTAATTTCTTTTTTAATTATCCCCCTGCACTTTTTGTACTCCTCTAGGGCTTCCTCCGTCTTTAGCCTTTTGTATCTGCCAAAAGCCCTCCTTTTTTTCCTAATCCATTCTCGTATATCCCCTGACATCCAAGGTTCCCTGTGGTTTTTGGAACCACCATTGACCTTTACGGGAACATGTTGCCATTGTATGATCCCAATCTCCCTTCTGAAAGCCTCCCATTGCTCTGATGCGGATTTTCCTACAAGTAGCTGATCCCAGTCCATTTTGGCCCGATCCTGCCTTATCCTATTAAAATCGGCCTTCCCCCAATTTAGAACCTTTATTTCCGGCCCATCCCTGTCCTTTTCCATGACCACCTTAAATCTTACCATATTATGGTCACTGTCACCAAAGTGCTCACCTACTAGCACTTTTTCCACTTGGCCGGCCACATTTCCTAGAATTAGGTCCAGTACCGCCCCCTCTCTTGTAGGACTTTCTACATGCTGGCTCAAAAAGCTCTCCTGGATGCACTTTAAGAATTCTACACCCTCTGAGCCTTTCACACTCTGACTATCCCAGTTAATATTGGGGAAGTTGAAATCCCCCATTATTATTACCCTATTATTTGCACATTCCTCTGAGATTTGCCTACATATCTGTTCCTCTATCTCCCCCTGACTGTTTGGAGGCCTATAGTACACTCCCAGCAAAGTGCTTGCCCCCTTTTTGTTTTTAAGCTCCACCCATATGGCCTCATTAGAGGAACCTGCTAATATATCATCCCTCCTTACTGCAGTAATTGACTCCTTAATTAATATTGCGACACCCCCTCCTCTTATACCTCCCCCTCTGTCTCGCCTGAAGATTCTGTACCCCGGAATATTGAGCTGCCAGTCTTGCCCCTCCCTCAACCATGTCTCCGTGATAGCAACAATATCATACTCCCATGTGTTTATCAACACCTTCAGTTCATCCACCTTACTTGCAAGACTCCTTGCATTAAAATAGATGCCATCCAGCCTTGCCCTTATATATTTGCCCTGTCTACCAAGCTGACTTGTTTTTTTCTCTATAATTGGCAACACATCACCCCCTATTTCAGCTCCCCTCTGTATCCCATCCCCCTGCCAAGTTAGTTTAAACCCCCCCCAACAGTGCTAGCAAACCTCCCCGCAAGGATATTTGTCCCGCTCTGGTTCAGGTGCAACCCGTCCGACTTGTACAAGTCCCACCTTTCCCAGAAGCAGGCCCAGTGATCCAGGAAAGTAAAACCCTCCCCCCTACACCAACTCTTTAGCCACGCATTCATCTGCTCTATCCTCCCATTCCTATACTCACTAGCACGTGGCACTGGGAGTAATCCAGAGATTACAACCTTTGAGGTCCTGCTCTTTAATCTGTTACCTAGCTCCCTAAATTCTTGATGCAGGACCTCATCCCCCTTCCTACCTGTTAGGGAGGGAGTTCCAGGATTTTGACCCAGCGACGATGAAGGATCGGTGATATATTTCTAAGTCAGAATGGTGTGTGACTTGGAGGGGAACTTGGAGGTGCTGGTGTTCCCATGCGTCTGCTGCCCTTGTCCTTCTCGGTGGAAGAGGTCGCGGGTTCAGGAGGTGCTGCTGAAGAAGCCTTGGCGAGTTGCTGCAGTGCATCTTGTAGATGGTACACACTGCAGCCATGGTACGCCGGTGGTGGAGGGACTGAATGTTTAAGGTGGTGGATGGGGTGCTTTGTCCTGAATGGTGTCGAGCTTCTTGAGTATTGTTGGAGCTGCACTCATCCAGGCAAGTGGAGAGTATTCCATCACACTCCTTACTTGTGCCTTGTAGATGGTGAAAAGGCTTTGGGGTTGGCCTTTATTACAAGAGGATTTGAGTATAAGATTAAAGCCATCTTACTGCAATTAGATAGGGCCTTGGTGAGACCACACCTGGAGTACTGTGTGCCTTAGAGGGAGTGCAACGAAGGTTCACCAGACTGATTCCTGGGATGAGGGGATTGTCCTATGAGGAGAGATTGAGTAGACTAGGCCTATATTCCCTAGAGTTTAGAAGAATGTGAGTTGATCTCATTGAAACATACAAAATGCTTAAAGGGCTTGACAGGGTAGATGCAGGGAGGATGTTTCCCCTGGCTGGGGAGTCTAGAACCAGGGGTCACAGTCTCAGAATAATGGGTTAGCCATTTAGAACTGAGATGAGGAGAAATGTCTTCACTCAAAGGGTTGTGAATCTTTGGAATTCTCTACCCCAGAGGGCTGTGGATGCTCAGTCGTTGAGTATATTCAAGACAGAGGTCGATAGATTTTTGGATACTAAAGGAACCAAGAGATAGGGGGATAGCGCAGGAAAGTGGAGTTGAGATGAAACATCAGTCATGATCTTATTAAATGGTGGAGCATGCTCGAAGGGCCAAATGGCCGACTCCTGCTCCTATTTCTCACGTTCTTACGGTAGTGAGTTCCACATTCTCATCACTCTCCGAATAAAGAAGTTTCTCCTGAATTCCATATTGGATTTATTAGTGACTATCTTATATTTATGACCCCTAATTCAGGAGGGAAACATCTTCTCTACGTCTAACCTATCGAACACTTTCATCATTTTGAAGACCTCTATCAGGTCACCCCTCGATCTTTTTTTTTAGAAAAAAAGAGAAAAGAATCGAAGAAGCCCAACAAAAGGAAAGCCTCAGTTACAGATTGAAACCAGAGCTCTCGCCACCTGCAGCTTTCAACCAGAAACCCACTCTGGGCATCTGATTCAGGGCCCCTCCCGCAGTCTATAATGACTCCACTCCCGTTCCTCTTAATGCTAGTTTATAAACACACAAGAACATTTGTGCACATAATCACGAACTACAGAAACACTGGCCCATTCCCAGAGTCACACAGACAGTGAGAAAATCCACCAGCCCCATCACAGGAGTTAGAACCCAGCTGTACGATGGGGTGTAACAGTGTCCTGCCGAGGGTCAGGTGGAACTGGGCGGACTCTATGCTGATTGGGTAGATCTCCAGTCAGTGCCTTACCTTCAGATGTTTCAGATCAGCCTCAATGCTGTGAATGAATTGGAGGATTTGGTTCCGCACCTCCAATGAAGGAAGTAGCTGTTTGATTTCTGTCTCTGGCTCCTCTGCATTACACGGACCAATCGCACCACAGTTCTCCCTCGCCTCTGTTCTTTGAGCGGTACAATCCACAGAACATTCAGACGGAAGCGTAGACATGTCAGTTTCATCAGTGGAGCTCCCCTCTATCTGCGGAAATCCGTCCAGGGTTAGGTAATTTCCTGTCAAAATGAACAAAGACTTTAATAAAGGGCAGCAATAGCTCTGAGGATCTCAGGTTGAAGAATCCCTGTTAAAGTGCAGGATAGACCCAGGAGCCCCGCTTTATAACCATGTAAATCGATAGTTTATGGTAAGCTATGTAACTTTCTGCAATCTCACTGGAATCACCCAGACAATCCAACCAATGGGCTGGTGGTGTAGAAACACTGCTCACAAAATCATTAGTCTTACGGCCATCTCAAAGAACAACATTTTGAAATTCAGAACTGGGATCCTCCTCCCCTCCTGAACAACATGGGGAACAAAATTCCTGTCGGGATCAGCACAGCTCCACCGAGAATGGACACTAGTTGCAGGAGGCGGACATGCCTGTAACTAACCTGATGCATGTGCTTGTGACTTTGCCCCCTCGTCTCTGTTTGGGCATGGACTGTTCTCTTGTGACCGATGTTCATCTGCATGATCTTCTGGGGCATCATAGAACCTTTCTCCGCCATCATCCGCTGCTGAGTCTGGGCCGTGCTCTTCAGTTGCGGTACGTTCAGTGTGACCTGTCTCCAGTGTGTGTTGACGGGAAAGTTTAGTCCTTTCACTCACACTTGTTTCAGCCTCTGTCTCTTCCAGTGTCCCATTGGTGAACTCTAGCTGATGCTGCAGAGCCTTGTTGGGTGCCTCACCATGACAACACACTGCATAGTCCGGCGCCAGAAGACTGTCCTCCTCTGGAAGGTGCTGAATTGAGACTCCATCACTGACGTCATCTTCTGAATTCAGCATGTGAAGGGACAACAGTTGCTTCAAGGAATGAACTATGGAGAGGGAGAGAATTATAAAGAATTACATAGAATATACAGCCCAGAAACAGGCCATTCGGCCCAACCAGTCTATGATGGCGTTTAGGCTCCACTCAAGCTTCCTCCCATCCTTCCTCGTCTAACTCTAGCAGCATATCCTTCTAGTTCCTTCTCCCCCCATGTGCTTTATCTAGCCTCCCCTTAAATGCATCGATGCTATTCACCTCAACCACTCCCTGTGGTAACGAGTTCCACATTCTCACCATGTTGAACGCTGCTGTCAATCAAATATAGAAACATAGAAGATAGGAGCAGGAGTAGGCCATTCGGCCCCTCGAGCCTGCTCCGCCATTCAATGCGATCATGGCTGATCATCCAAGTTCAGTACCCGGTACCTTCTTTCTCCCCATATCCCTTGATCCCTTTAGCCTTAAGAAATATATCCAACTCCTTCTTGAATATATTTAATGAATTGGCCTCTACTGCCTTCTGTGGTAGAGAATTCCACAGGTTCACCACTCTCTGGGTGAAGAAATTCCTCCTCATTTCTGTCCTAAAAGGCTTACCCCTTATCCTTAGACTGTGACCCCTGGTTCTGGATTCCCCAACCATCGGGAACATCCTCCCTGCATCTAGTCTGTCCAGTCCTGCCAGAATTTTATAAGTTTCAATGAGATCCCCTCTCATTCTTCTAAACTCCAGCGAGTACAAGCCGAATCAACCCAATCTCTCCTCATACGTCATTCCTGCCATCCCAGGTATCAGCCTGGTGAATCTTCGCTGAACTCCTTCCATGGCAAGAATATCCTTCCTCAGATAAGGCGACCAAAACTGCACACAATACTCAAGATGTGGTCTCACCAAGGCCCTGTACAACTGTAGCAAGTCATCCTTGTTCCTGTACTCAAACCCTCTCGCTACGAAGGCCAACATACCATTCCTTCTTAACCGCCTGCTGCACCTGCATGCTTACCTTCAGCGACTGGTGCACAAGGACACCCAGGTCTCGTTGCACTTCCCCTTCTCCCAACCTATTGCCATTCAGATAATAATCTGCCTTCCTGTTTTTGACACCAAAGTGGATAACCTCACATTTATCCACGTTATATTGCATCTGCCATGCTTCTGCCCAATCACCCAACCTGTCCAAATCATCCTGTAGTTTCTTGGCATCCTCCTCACAGCACACACGTCCACCCAGCTTTGTGTCATCTGCAAATTTGGAGATATTACATCTAGTTCCCTTGTCTAGATCATTAATATATATTGTGAATAGCTGGGGTCCAAGGACCGATCCCTGCGGTACCCCACTAGTCACTGCCTGCCACTTGGAAAAAGACCCGTTTACTCCAACTCTTTGCTTTCTATCTGCCAACCAGTTCTCTATCCAAGTCAATACCTTGCCCCCAATCCCATGTGCCTTAACTTTACACGCTAATCTCTTATGTGGGACCTTATCAAAAGCCTTCTGAAAGTCCAAATACACCACATCCACTGGTTTTCCCTTATCTATTTTACTAGTTACATCCTCAAAAAATTCCAGTGGATTAGTCAAGCACGATTTACCTTTTGTAAATCCATGTTGACTTTGTCCGATCCTGTCACTGCTTTCCAAGTGCTCTGCTATTACATCTTTTATAATGGATTCTAGCATTTTCCCCACTACCGATGTCAGGCTTACCGGTCTGTAATTCCCCGTTTTCTCTCTACCACCTTTTTTGAATAGTGGGGTAACATCAGCTACCCTCCAATCCATGGGTACTGTTCCAGATTCCATCGAATGTTGGAAGATGATCAGCAATGCATCTACTATTTCTAGGGCCACTTCCTTAAGTACCCTAGGATGCTTAAGTACCCTACGCCAGGAATCTTACATTAGTCAGGAGACATTTTCAAATGCAAGAATTATTTACCGTTAGATCTTTGCCAGCTCAATACTCGGCAGCTACACAGTCAAGTATTCAATCCCTGAACTGGAGATTTTAAGTTTAAAGCCAAGCCCCTGGCTGTAGACATGCAGGGAGTGGGATCCACACCTGGCAGGCAATGCAATGGACACAAACTTATCGTACACAGCTGCATTTCAGCAAATGGTCCAAACCTGCCCCAGTCCCTCTCCACCCTATCCCCATTCAGGTGAGGATCTCGTTACACAGGAGAATGTGTAATTGAGAGTCGGCTGAGGGCAAAGCTCCCTGAAAGCACCGGTCACTGAAGAACAGGCCGCACACCAGCAAACATGAATAAAGCTGCCTGTATCTTCCAGCACTGCTGGGGCTCAGATTCGGTCCCCAGTGGCACACAGCCACCTCCCTTCTTCACACATCCCACTATGATGTGTGTTGTTTACTTACGGTTTATTAGTGCAGCCTCGGCTCGTGAACAGGAGAGTGATGAGACTGAAGCCTGCCCCTGGCTCGAATAGTGCAGCTCAGTGTTTCTGTAGGGGGGCCGCCCTGCAGCCGATCTTCGGAGACTATTGTACTCCCGTGTGTGCCTGGCTTGCTCGTCTGTCTCCTGCACGGAGAGGATTGCACTAGGTTTCTGCTTGTTTGATGTCGAGAGATTCACAATCAGTGTGTCATCAGTCACAGCCGCCATCTCCTTACCTGTAACACAGATCAGCAGTTACTCAGACCGCTCAAAGTGGGATGTACATTTTCCTGCTTTATCCTGTGCTTGTCTTCCCCATGCGAGTTTGTCTCCAGTAAATGCCCGTGTGCACAAACACACATGGCCAGGTATCTGCCACACCCAGTCACAATTTAGGGTATTTGGGTGAGCTGTCCCATTGTGCATCAGTCTCACCCACACTTCCCGGTGAGGAGACCTCCCCTCTATCATCACAAGCCGCTGCGCTGTGCACTTTTCTATCCCTGCACACACCTTGTATTTTTTAAACAATCCTAGCTCACTAGTGCCTCTTCACATTATTTCCCCCCAAGACAGTCTAGAAGCCTGATCAAGTCCCAAGTTAACTAACCAGATTTATTTACAGAAATTAAACTACATACAGAACAGAATTATATACAATGACAGCAGTAAATGGCCTGACCGTTAAAATTACACCACTTGCTTGGTATTCCTTTCAAGATTCAGCCCGTGTCTCCCAGTCCCTCTCCACACCAGTCTCAAATGTTCCTTCAACCTTTGACATGCATGAACTCCGTGGAGAATTCGAGGCAGACAGAAGATACCACACTGAGTATCAGCATCTTTCCAGGTGGAAGGACCCACAGCAGAAAGCAGCTCAGACCTCCCACACATGGCCTTCCTCCTTCAATCCAAAGACAGACGCCACCATCTGAGACCACACTCTCTGAGCAAGGCACAAGACTTCCCATTTCTCCAGAGCTCAATGTATTTATTTATATTAATAGATAAAATTAGTTCAGTCTAATTACCTCTGCACAGTGAAAGTATCATGGGGTTTAACACAAACACTTCTAAACACCTGTGTACTGATTCACATATAACATACCTATAAACACCTGTTTACTGATTCACATACAACATCTCACCAACACATTGATCTTTGATGTATTTTGGTACCTTGTGTTGACTCGTTGCTGCCCAACTTTCTTCCTGGGACTTTGCCTGATCCACTTTGCTGGATTGTGCTCAGATTCTCCTCATCCTCTTGCTCACTCCTGTGGTAAATATTAAATTCATTAGGGAGCAATCCCACCGACTTGGTACAGTGATAGTCCCATTTTTAAAAGATGGTCTCCCAGGATTCCCAGACTTGTGTATAATTGGAATGTTAGTGCACTTATTACTAAAATCAACAACTTGCATTTACATAGCGCCTTTAACGCAGAAAAGTATCCCGGACAGTTCATACAGGCATAATCAGGAAAAAGAGAGATACCAAGAATGGTGTCAAAAGCTTGCTCAAAGAGGTGGGTATTAAGGAGGGGCTTAAAGGAGGAGAGGGAGGCAGAGGGGCTTAGGGAGGGAGTTCCAGATCGTGGCGGCTAGGCGGTTGAAGGCACAGCCGCCAATGGTGGGGTGAAGAGAGGGGAAGAGGCACAAAAGGCCATAATTGGAGGAAAGAGAGTTCTGGGGTGTGAGGGTTGGTGGGCTAGATGAGGTTCCAGAGATAGAGAAGGGGAGGCCATGATTCCTCAGAGCGGAGATGGTTCCATTCTGCTCTGACTGGCAGCATCCACTGAATTGCGGAGATTAGCTTTTGACACATCATGGAGTGCCTTGCACCATTGCAGAGTCACAGAATCACCCAACTATTCCTTGTTACACTCTATGCAGTTTGACCAATGTGCCAAACCCCATTCTGAATTGCAGAAAGGCCACTGGCCTTTGTTACAGCAATTTGAACAAAGCTCGGTCTCCATAAAAGTGACTGGTGATACTGGAGTGCTTCTGCCCCACACATTCTTCCTGTCCCCAGCACCAGTTAGGCAATAACTACACTGTGCAATATTAATGGTCTATGCCTATTGTGCTAATGCATTTACCATATTTTAAATTAATTCCATTTACTCTTTGAAAAGTTAGCATTCAGCAACCTAACTCGATGCGGGAGAAATACTTACTCAGTAACTGCTGGCTCGGGGACCACGTGGTGAATCGGTGCTTTCACTGATCCCGATGTCTGTGTGATTAAATACTGCCACCTGTAAACAGGAAAAGATCAGTCACCAAAATGATTTTAAAATCCCACCGCAAATCACCAACCTAAAATTATTGACTAACAGCGCAGGAGGCCATTCATCCCATCGTGTCTGTGCTGGCTCTCTGATGGAGCTAGGCAGATAGCTCTATATCCTTTTCACTTTTTCCAAATATTTATCCACTTCCCTTTTAAAAACTGTTGGGGATTCTGTTCCCAACGATTGTGATGATTTGAAAGTCTCTAGCCATTTATTCACAGTAAGGACTTGTGGGTGAGAATATGTTAAGTTGTGTTTCTAGCAAAAGGGAATAGCTTCCCAAGAAAGCCCAAAGCAACCCTCAAAAAACATGTCCACACTTAAAAGCAGGCCCATTCTCTTCCTCCTTTCAAAGTTTTACCATTTACTGTACGTTTCCCTTTGCTTGTTCTGCCTCTACCTCACATTTCTCTGCATTTCATCTGCTGACCAGCCGATGCCCTCCTCAAGTCACTTACCGTCCTCTTCACAGTTACCCACAAGTGAAACCACCTCGCGGGTAAATACTCTGACCACTGCGGTACGAAGCCACAGAGAGCTGGTTGCAGGTTCCATCGCCAGACTGATCTCAGTCTGGAAGCAGTTTGGGACTTGCAACTGACATCAGTGTCTCAGGCTAGGGCGGGGAAACATCAGATTTGGTCCCAGTTTCTTGTGCTGAAAAGTGGGCAACTCAAGGGCAGGATAGGGTTTGGCTGTGATGCCCCCATTGGTCAAAAAGCCTGCCAATACTCTCACACATGAAGAATGGGCATTTGGGAGTGAATGGCAGTAGTAGAACCCAGCAAGTGCCTTCAGGGGCCCTGCCATAGGAACAGGAGTAGGCCATTCAGCCCCTCGAGCCTGCTCCACCATTCAATGAGATCATGGCTGATCTGCAACCTAACTCCATATACCCACCTTTGGCCCATATCCCTTAATACCTTTGGTTGAAAGAAAGCTATCAATCTCCGATTTGAAATTAACAATTGACCTAGCACCAATTGCTGTTTGTGGAAGAGAGTTCCAAACTTCTACCACCCTTTGTGTGTAGAAGTGTTTCCTAATTTCACTCCTGAAAGGTCTGGCTCTAATTTTCAGACTATGTCCCCTAGTCCTAGAATCCCCAACCAGCAGAAATAGTTTCTCTCTATCTACCCTATCTGTTCACCTTAATATCTTGAAAACTTCAATCAGATCATTCCTTAACCTTCTAAATTCTAGGGAATACAACCCTAATTTGTGTAATCTCTCCTCGTAACTTAACCCTTGAAGTCCGGGTATCATTCTGTAAACCTATGTTGCACTCCCTCCAAGGACAATCTATCCTTCCTGAGGTGTGGTGCCCAGAACTGCTACAGGTGTGGTCTAACTAGGGTTTTGTACAGCTGCAGCATAACTTCTACCCCCTTGTACTCTAGTCCTCTAGATATAAAGGCCAGCATCCCATTAGCCTTTTTGATTATTTTCTGTACCTGTTCATGATATTTTAATGATCTGTGTACCTGGACCCCCCAAGTCTCTTTGGACCTCCACTGTTTTTAGCTTTTCACCATTTAGGAAGTACCCTGTTCTATCCTTTTTAGGTCCAAAGTGGATGACCTCACATTTGCCACAGTTTTGCCCATTCACTCAATCTGTCGCTATCCCTTTGTAATTTTATGCTTCCATCTACACTGCCTACAATGCTGCCTATCTTTGTGTCACCAGTTGCTCGTAATGAGCCACCCCTTTCCACTGGCTGGGGACCTTCGCTCACATGGTGGCCACTTTCACCAGTACCCACTTGAAATGACTCTGTCACCCCCGACTCGGAGTTGATGCCCAATATTACACTAGTTTCTACAAAGGTCAAGCTTTGCACATGCTCGGGAATGCACTGTGCGTGCCAAATTTAGATCTGAATTTTAATTTTTATACAAGTGCAAGATCTCAAAGCACTCTGCTTCAATCCTGTAAACATCAGTGGCAAGAGATGCTCACAGCATTCCAGTCCTTCCATAGAAATGACAGCACAGAAGGAGGCCATTTCACCCCCTGTTCCTGTGTCAATGCTATCTGAAGCAGTTTAGTCTAACTCCATTTCCCTACCTTCTCCTTGTATCCTTTTGTATTCTTCCGGTTAGAAAACCTGTCCAATTTCCTTTAAAACAATGCTCCCGTTTCCATCTCAGAAGCCACGTTTGGTAAAGTATTTCAAATTCTTTGAACAATTCTTCAAACTTCTTCCTTCATTCTTCTGGTGATAACCAAGTGGTAACCCCTAGTTACTGAATCACCAACCAGTACCAACCAATCTTTCACTATTTACCCACTTATCATCTTTCATCATTTTGAAGACATCACTTAGAGTCCCCTTAATTTGCTGTGTTTCAGTAAAATAGCACTCAACGTTTATAAACCCAACCTCTCGCTGCTCCTTTATTCCAGTGAATCTTTGCTTAGCCTTTCATTCCTACAATACCCTTGCCAAAATAGGGTGCCCAGAACTTCATGCAATACTTAAAACTGTGGCCTAGCCAGGGTCCTGTATAAATTCTACATCACTTCCTTGCTTTTACATTCAGGGTAGAAATCCCAGAATCCTATTTTCCTTTTGTGGCCTTTTCTACATGAACTTTGATCTGTGTGTCAAGAATCTTACAGTCAGGAGATACATCCTTTCACTTTTCTTTTCGCTATATGTACTACCTCACATTTCTCTGCATTTCACTGCATCTGCTCCTATCTGCCTACTCCACAAATCTGTCTATTGTTAAAAGCCCTTCAGCACTAGAGAAAACATTAAATCCCACAATCTCAAGTTTCCAACCATGTTACGTGGGCTTACGTTTTCCGTTCAGAGATGGTCTGGGCCACCAGTTCGTAGATCTGTGCCCCATCAGTCGAGGTTGAGATGACGAAGAAAGCTTTGTTATCTGTAATGGATAGGTTCCAATGGTCAGTCAACATACAGGAACATAAAACATTTCTCACTTTGCAGTTTCCAATTCTTGTTACCAGAATCCGAAGCGCTCACTCCAGGGGAGGGAGAGGCTACTGGCCGCTGAAGACATCTACATAGGAACAGGAGGAGGCCATTCAGCCCATCGAGAATTCAATTAGATCATGGCTGATCTGTATCTTAACTCCATCTACCCGCCTCGGTTCCGTGTCGCTCAATACCCTTACCCAACAAAAATCCATCAATCTGTTTTGACATTTTGAATTGACCCACAGCCTCAATGGCATTTTTTTTTTTGGGGGGGGGTGGGGGCGGGGGAAAGAGAGAGAAGCAGGGGAGAGAGTTCCAGATTTCCACTACCCTTTGTGTGAAGAAGTGCTTCCTGACATCACCCTTGAACAGCCTGGCTCTAATTTTAAGGTTCTGCCCCCTTGCCCTGGACTTTCCCACCAGAGGAAATAGTTTCTCTCGATCTACCCGATCAACTCCTTCAATCATCAATTACATCATCCCTTAATCTTCTAAACTCAAGGAAATATGAGCATAGTCTCGGCAACCTAGCCTCTTAATTTAACCAATAGCAAACTACTGCGGATGCTGGAAATCCGAACTGAAGTTCTGAAGAAGGGTTTCAACCAGAAACGTTAACTCGGTTTCTCGCTCCATGGATGCTGCCTGGCCTGCTGAGTGTTTCCAGCGTTTTCTGTTGTGTCTCTTAATTTAACCGTTTCATCGGGGAAAGCAGATAGTCTGAACAGTTACTCTCGACAGTACATCGGGGAAAGCAGAGAGTCTGAACAGTTACTCTCGACAGTACATCGGGGAAAGCAGAGAGTCTGAACAGTTACTCCCGACAGTACATCGGGGAAAGCAGATAGTCTGAACAGTTACTCTCGACAGTACATCGGGGAAAGCAGATAGTCTGAACAGTTACACTCGACAGTACATCGGGGAAAGCAGATAGTCTGAACAGTTACTCTCGACAGTACATCTGGGAAAGCAGAGAGTCTGAACAGTTACTCTCGACAGTACATCGGGGAAAGCAGATAGTCTGAACAGTTACTCTCGACAGTACATCGGGGAAAGCAGAGAGTCTGAACAGTTACTCTCGACAGTACATCGGGGAAAGCAGAGAGTCTGAACAGTTACTCTCGACAGTACATCGGGGAAAGCAGATAGTCTGAACAGTTACTCTCGACAGTACATCTGGGAAAGCAGATAGTCTGAACAGTTACTCTCGACAGTACATCTGGGAAAGCAGATAGTCTGAACAGTTAATCTCGACAGTACATCTGGGAAAGCAGAGAGTCTGAACAGTTACTCTCGACAGTACATCGGGGAAAGCAGAGAGTCTGAACAGTTACTCTCGACAGTACATCGGGGAAAGCAGAGAGTCTGAACAGTTACTCTCGACAGTACATCTGGGAAAGCAGATAGTCTGAACAGTTACTCTCGACAGTACATCGGGGAAAGCAGATAGTCTGAACAGTTACTCCCGACAGTACATCGGGGAAAGCAGATAGTCTGAACAGTTACTCTCGACAGTACATCGGGTAAAGCAGATAGTCTGAACAGTTACTCTCGACAGTACATCGGGGAAAGCAGAGAGTCTGAACAGTTACTCTCGACAGTACATCGGGGAAAGCAGATAGTCTGAACAGTTACTCTCGACAGTACATCGGGGAAAGCAGATAGTCTGAACAGTTACTCTCGACAGTACATCGGGGAAAGCAGATAGTCTGAACAGTTACTCTCGACAGTACATCTGGGAAAGCAGAGAGTCTGAACAGTTACTCTCGACAGTACATCGGGGAAAGCAGAGAGTCTGAACAGTTACTCTCGACAGTACATCGGGGAAAGCAGAGAGTCTGAACAGTTACTCTCGACAGTACATCGGGGAAAGCAGAGAGTCTGAACAGTTACTCTCGACAGTACATAGGGGAAAGCAGATAGTCTGAACAGTTACTCTCGACAGTACATCGGGGAAAGCAGAGAGTCTGAACAGTTACTCTCGACAGTACATCGGGGAAAGCAGATAGTCTGAACAGTTACTCTCGACAGTACATCTGCGAAAGCAGATAGTCTGAACAGTTACTCTCGACAGTACATCGGGGAAAGCAGAGAGTCTGAACAGTTACTCTCGACAGTACATCTGGGAAAGCAGAGAGTCTGAACAGTTACTCTCGACAGTACATCTGGGAAAGCAGATAGTCTGAACAGTTACTCTCGACAGTGCATCGGGGAAAGCAGAGAGTCTGAACAGTTACTCTCGACAGTACATCGGGGAAAGCAGAGAGTCTGAACAGTTACTCTCGACAGCACATCTGGGAAAGCAGAGAGTCTGAACAGTTACTCTCGACAGTACATCGGGGAAAGCAGATAGTCTGAACAGTTACTCTCGACAGTACATCTGGGAAAGCAGAGAGTCTGAACAGTTACTCCCGACAGTACATCGGGGAAAGCAGAGAGTCTGAACAGTTACTCTCGACAGTACATCGGGGAAAGCAGAGAGTCTGAACAGTTACTCTCGACAGTACATCGGGGAAAGCAGAGAGTCTGAACAGTTACTCTCGACAGTACATCGGGGAAAGCAGAGAGTCTGAACAGTTACTCTCGACAGTACATCTGGGAAAGCAGATAGTCTGAACAGTTACTCTCGACAGTACATCGGGGAAAGCAGATAGTCTGAACAGTTACTCCCGACAGTACATCGGGGAAAGCAGATAGTCTGAACAGTTACTCTCGACAGTACATCGGGTAAAGCAGATAGTCTGAACAGTTACTCTCGACAGTACATCGGGGAAAGCAGAGAGTCTGAACAGTTACTCTCGACAGTACATCGGGGAAAGCAGATAGTCTGAACAGTTACTCTCGACAGTACATCTGCGAAAGCAGATAGTCTGAACAGTTACTCTCGACAGTACATCGGGGAAAGCAGAGAGTCTGAACAGTTACTCTCGACAGTACATCTGGGAAAGCAGAGAGTCTGAACAGTTACTCTCGACAGTACATCTGGGAAAGCAGATAGTCTGAACAGTTACTCTCGACAGTGCATCGGGGAAAGCAGAGAGTCTGAACAGTTACTCTCGACAGTACATCGGGGAAAGCAGAGAGTCTGAACAGTTACTCTCGACAGTACATCGGGGAAAGCAGAGAGTCTGAACAGTTACTCTCGGCAGTACATCGGGGAAAGCAGATAGTCTGAACAGTTACTCTCGACAGTACATCGGGGAAAGCAGAGAGTCTGAACAGTTACTCTCGACAGTACATCGGGGAAAGCAGATAGTCTGAACAGTTACTCTCGACAGTACATCGGGGAAAGCAGAGAGTCTGAACAGTTACTCTCGACAGCACATCTGGGAAAGCAGAGAGTCTGAACAGTTACTCTCGACAGTACATCTGGGAAAGCAGAGAGTCTGAACAGTTACTCTCGACAGTACATCGGGGAAAGCAGATAGTCTGAACAGTTACTCTCGACAGTACATCTGGGAAAGCAGAGAGTCTGAACAGTTACTCCCGACAGTACATCGGGGAAAGCAGAGAGTCTGAACAGTTACTCTCGACAGTACATCGGGGAAAGCAGAGAGTCTGAACAGTTACTCTCGACAGTACATCGGGGAAAGCAGAGAGTCTGAACAGTTACTCTCGACAGTACATCGGGGAAAGCAGAGAGTCTGAACAGTTACTCTCGACAGTACATCTGGGAAAGCACAGAGTCTGAACAGATACTCTCGACAGTACATCTGGGAAAGCAGATAGTCTGAACAGTTACTCTCGACAGTACATCGGGGAAAGCAGAGAGTCTGAACAGTTACTCTCGACAGTACATCGGGGAAAGCACAGAGTCTGAACAGTTACTCTCGACAGTACATCGGGGAAAGCAGAGAGTCTGAACAGTTACTCTCGACAGTACATCGGGGAAAGCAGATAGTCTGAACAGTTACTCTCGACAGTACATCGGGGAAAGCAGAGAGTCTGAACAGTTACTCTCGACAGTACATCGGGGAAAGCAGAGAGTCTGAACAGTTACTCTCGACAGTACATCTGGGAAAGCAGAGAGTCTGAACAGTTACTCTCGACAGTACATCGGGGAAAGCAGATAGTCTGAACAGTTACTCTCGACAGTACATCTGGGAAAGCAGAGAGTCTGAACAGTTACTCTCGACAGTACATCTGGGAAAGCAGAGAGTCTGAACAGTTACTCTCGACAGTACATCGGGGAAAGCAGAGAGTCTGAACAGTTACTCTCGACAGCACATCTGGGAAAGCAGAGAGTCTGAACAGTTACTCTCGACAGCACATCTGGGAAAGCAGAGAGTCTGAACAGTTACTCTCGACAGTACATCTGGGAAAGCAGAGAGTCTGAACAGTTCCTCTCGACAGTACATCGGGGAAAGCAGAGAGTCTGAACAGTTACTCTCGACAGTACATCTGGGAAAGCAGAGAGTCTGAACAGTTACTCTCGACAGTACATCGGGGAAAGCAGAGAGTCTGAACAGTTACTCCCGACAGTACATCGGGGAAAGCAGATAGTCTGAACAGTTACTCTCGACAGTACATCGGGGAAAGCAGAGAGTCTGAACAGTTACTCTCGACAGTACATCGGGGAAAGCAGATATTCTGAACAGTTACTCCCGACAGTACATCGGGGAAAGCAGATAGTCTGAACAGTTACTCTCGACAGTACATCGGGGAAAGCAGAGAGTCTGAACAGTTACTCTCGACAGTACATCTGGGAAAGCAGAGAGTCTGAACAGTTACTCTCGACAGTACATCGGGGAAAGCAGAGAGTCTGAACAGTTACTCTCGACAGTACATCTGGGAAAGCAGATAGTCTGAACAGTTACTCTCGACAGTACATCTGGGAAAGCAGAGAGTCTGAACAGTTGCTCTCGACAGTACATCGGGGAAAGCAGATTATCTGAACAGTTACTCCCGACAGTACATCGGGGAAAGCAGATAGTCTGAACAGTTACTCTCGACAGTACATCGGGGAAAGCAGATAGTCTGAACAGTTACTCTCGACAGTACATCTGGGAAAGCAGAGAGTCTGAACAGTTACTCTCGACAGTACATCTGGGAAAGCAGATAGTCTGAACAGTTACACTCGACAGTACATCGGGGAAAGCAGATAGTCTGAACAGTTACTCTCGACAGTACATCGGGGAAAGCAGAGAGTCTGAACAGTTACTCTCGACAGTACATCGGGGAAAGCAGAGAGTCTGAACAGTTACTCTCGACAGTACATCTGGGAAAGCGCAGAGTCTGAACAGTTACACCCGACAGTACATCGGGGAAAGCAGAGAGTCTGAACAGTTACTCTCGACAGTACATCGGGGAAAGGAGATAGTCTGAACAGTTACTCTCGACAGTACATCGGGGAAAGCAGAGAGTCTGAACAGTTACTCTCGACAGTGCATCGGGGAAAGCAGATAGTCTGAACAGTTACTCTCGACAGTACATCGGGAAAGCAGATAGTCTGAACAGTTACTCTCGACAGTGCATCGGGGAAAGCAGATAGTCTGAACAGTTACTCCCGACAGTACATCGGGGAAAGCAGAGAGTCTGAACAGTTACTCTCGACAGTACATCGGGGAAAGCAGAGAGTCTGAACAGTTACTCTCGACAGTACATCGGGGAAAGCAGAGAGTCTGAACAGTTACTCTCGACAGTACATCGGGGAAAGCAGAGAGTCTGAACAGTTACTCTCGACAGTACATCTGGGAAAGCAGAGAGTCTGAACAGTTACTCTCGACAGTACATCGGGGAAAGCAGATAGTCTGAACAGTTACTCTCGACAGTACATCGGGGAAAGCAGAGAGTCAGAACAGTTACTCTCGACAGTACATCGGGGAAAGCAGATAGTCTGAACAGTTACTCTCGACAGTACATTGGGGAAAGCAGATAGTCTGAACAGTTACTCTCGACAGTACATCGGGGAAAGCAGAGAGTCTGAACAGTTACTCCCGACAGTACATCGGGGAAAGCAGAGAGTCTGAACAGTTACTCTCGACAGTACATCGGGGAAAGCAGATAGTCTGAACAGTTACTCTCGACAGTACATCGGAGCGAAGCAGAGAGTCTGAACAGTTACTCTCGACAGTACATCGGGGAAAGCAGATAGTCTGAACAGTTACTCTCGACAGTACATCTGGGAAAGCAGAGAGTCTGAACAGTTACTCTCGACAGTACATCAGGGAAAGCAGAGAGTCTGAACAGTTACTCTCGACAGTACATCGGGGAAAGCAGAGAGTCTGAACAGTTACTCTCGACAGTACATCGGGGAAAGCAGAGAGTCTGAACAGTTACTCTCGACAGTACATCGGGGAAAGCAGATAGTCTGAACAGTTACTCTCGACAGTACATCGGGGAAAACAGATAGTCTGAACAGTTACTCTCGACAGTACATCTGGGAAAGCAGAGAGTCTGAACAGTTACTCTCGACAGTACTTCGGGGAAAGCAGACAGTCTGAACAGTTACTCTCGACAGTACATCTGGGAAAGCAGAGAGTCTGAACAGTTACTCTCGACAGTACATCGGGGAAAGCAGAGAGTCTGAACAGTTACTCTCGACAGTACATCGGGGAAAGCAGATCGTCTGAACAGTTACTCTCGACAGTACATCTGGGAAAGCAGAGAGTCTGAACAGTTACTCTCGACAGTACATCGGGGAAAGCAGATAGTCTGAACAGTTACTCTCGACAGTACATCGGGAAAGCAGATAGTCTGAACAGTTACTCTCGACAGTACATCTGGGAAAGCAGAGAGTCTGAACAGTTACTCTCGACAGTACATCGGGGAAAGCAGATAGTCTGAACAGTTACTCTCGACAGTACATCGGGGAAAGCAGTTAGTCTGAACAGTTACTCCCGACAGTACATCGGGGAAAGCAGAGAGTCTGAACAGTTACTCTCGACAGTACATCTGGGAAAGCAGATAGTCTGAACAGTTACTCTCGACAGTACATCGGGGAAAGCAGAGAGTCTGAACAGTTACTCTCGACAGTACATCTGGGAAAGCAGAGAGTCTGAACAGTTACTCTCGACAGTACATCGGGGAAAGCAGAGAGTCTGAACAGTTACTCTCGACAGTACATCGGAGAAAGCAGAGAGTCTGAACAGTTACTCTCGACAGTACATCTGGGAAAGCAGAGAGTCTGAACAGTTACTCTCGACAGTACATCGGGGAAAGCAGACAGTCTGAACAGTTACTCTCGACAGTACATCTGGGAAAGCAGAGAGTCTGAACAGTTACTCTCGACAGTACATCGGGGAAAGCAGAGAGTCTGAACAGTTACTCTCGACAGTACATCGGGGAAAGCAGATAGTCTGAACAGTTACTCTCGACAGTACATCTGGGAAAGCAGAGAGTCTGAACAGTTACTCTCGACAGTACATCGGGGAAAGCAGATAGTCTGAACAGTTACTCTCGACAGTACATCGGGGAAAGCAGATAGTCTGAACAGTTACTCTCGACAGTACATCTGGGAAAGCAGAGAGTCTGAACAGTTACTCTCGACAGTACATCGGGGAAAGCAGAGAGTCTGAACAGTTACTCTCGACAGTACATCGGGGAAAGCAGATAGTCTGAACAGTTACTCCCGACAGTACATCGGGGAAAGCAGAGAGTCTGAACAGTTACTCTCGACAGTACATCGGGGAAAGCAGAGAGTCTGAACAGTTACTCTCGACAGTACATCGGGGAAAGCAGAGAGTCTGAACAGTTACTCCCGACAGTACATCGGGGAAAGCAGATAGTCTGAACAGTTACTCTCGACAGTACATCGGGGAAAGCAGATAGTCTGAACAGTTACTCTCGACAGCACATCGGGGAAAGCAGAGAGTCTGAACAGTTACTCTCGACAGTACATCGGGGAAAGCAGATAGTCTGAACAGTTACTCTCGACAGTACATCAGGGAAAGCAGAGAGTCTGAACAGTTACTCTCGACAGTACATCGGGGAAAGCAGATAGTCTGAACAGTTACTCTCGACAGTACATCGGGGAAAGCAGATAGTCTGAACAGTTACTCTCGACAGTACATCGGGGAAAGCAGAGAGTCTGAACAGTTACTCTCGACAGTACATCGGGGAAAGCAGAGAGTCTGAACAGTTACTCTCGACAGTACATCTGGGAAAGCAGATAGTCTGAACAGTTACTCTCGACAGTACATCGGGGAAAGCAGAGAGTCTGAACAGTTACTCCCGACAGTACATCTGGGAAAGCAGAGAGTCTGAACAGTTACTCTCGACAGTACATCGGGGAAAGCAGAGAGTCTGAACAGTTACTCTCGACAGTACATCGGGGAAAGCAGATAGTCTGAACAGTTACTCTCGACAGTACATCGGGGAAAGCAGATAGTCTGAACAGTTACTCTCGACAGTACATCGGGAAAGCAGATAGTCTGAACAGTTACTCCCGACAGTACATCGGGAAAGCAGATAGTCTGAACAGTTACTCTCAACAGTACATCGGGAAAGCAGAGAGTCTGAACAGTTACTCTCGACAGTGCATCGGGGAAAGCAGAGAGTCTGAACAGTTACTCTCGACAGTACATCGGGGAAAGCAGAGAGTCTGAACAGTTACTCTCGACAGTACATCTGGGAAAGCAGAGAGTCTGAACAGTTACTCTCGACAGTACATCGGGGAAAGCAGATAGTCTGAACAGTTACTCTCGACAGTACATCGGGGAAAGCAGATAGTCTGAACAGTTACTCTCGACAGTACATCGGGGAAAGCAGAGAGTCAGAACAGTTACTCTCGACAGTACATCGGGGAAAGCAGATAGTCTGAACAGTTACTCTCGACAGTACATCGGGGAAAGCAGATAGTCTGAACAGTTACTCTCGACAGTACATCGGGGAAAGCAGAGAGTCTGAACAGTTACTCCCGACAGTACATCGGGGAAAGCAGAGAGTCTGAACAGTTACTCTCGACAGTACATCGGGGAAAGCAGATAGTCTGAACAGTTACTCTCGACAGTACATCGGGGAAAGCAGAGAGTCTGAACAGTTACTCTCGACAGTACATCGGGGAAAGCAGATAGTCTGAACAGTTACTCTCGACAGTACATCGGGGAAAGCAGAGAGTCTGAACAGTTACTCTCGACAGTACATCGGGGAAAGCAGAGAGTCTGAACAGTTACTCTCGACAGTACATCAGGGAAAGCAGAGAGTCTGAACAGTTACTCTCGACAGTACATCGGGGAAAACAGATAGTCTGAACAGTTACTCTCGACAGTACATCGGGGAAAGCAGATAGTCTGAACAGTTACTCTCGACAGTACATCTGGGAAAGCAGAGAGTCTGAACAGTTACTCTCGACAGTACATCGGGGAAAGCAGATAGTCTGAACAGTTACTCTCGACAGTACATCGGGGAAAGCAGTTAGTCTGAACAGTTACTCCCGACAGTACATCGGGGAAAGCAGAGAGTCTGAACAGTTACTCTCGACAGTACATCTGGGAAAGCAGATAGTCTGAACAGTTACTCTCGACAGTACATCGGGGAAAGCAGAGAGTCTGAACAGTTACTCTCGACAGTACATCGGGGAAAGCAGAGAGTCTGAACAGTTACTCTCGACAGTACATCTGGGAAAGCAGAGAGTCTGAACAGTTACTCTCGACAGTACATCGGGGAAAGCAGAGAGTCTGAACAGTTACTCTCGACAGTACATCTGGGAAAGCAGAGAGTCTGAACAGTTACTCTCGACAGTACATCGGGGAAAGCAGATAGTCTGAACAGTTACTCTCGACAGTACATCGGGGAAAGCAGATAGTCTGAACAGTGACTCTCGACAGTACATCGGGGAAAGCAGATAGTCTGAACAGTTACTCTCGACAGTACATCGGGGAAAGCAGAGAGTCTGAACAGTTACTCTCGACAGTACATCGGGGAAAGCAGATAGTCTGAACAGTTACTCTCGACAGTACATCGGGGAAAGCAGAGAGTCTGAACAGTTACTCTCGACAGTACATCGGGGAAAGCAGATAGTCTGAACAGTTACTCTCGACAGTACATCGGGGAAAGCAGATAGTCTGAACAGTTACTCTCAACAGTACATCTGGGAAAGCAGAGAGTCTGAACAGTTACTCTCGACAGTACATCTGGGAAAGCAGATAGTCTGAACAGTTACTCTCGACAGTACATCGGGGAAAGCAGAGAGTCTGAACAGTTACTCTCGACAGTACATCGGGGAAAGCAGATAGTCTGAACAGTTACTCTCGACAGTACATCGGGGAAAGCAGATAGTCTGAACAGTTACTCTCGACAGTACATCGGGGAAAGCAGATAGTCTGAACAGTTACTCCCGACAGTACATCGGGGAAAGCAGATAGTCTGAACAGTTACTCTCAACAGTACATCGGGGAAAGCAGAGAGTCTGAACAGTTACTCTCGACAGTGCATCGGGGAAAGCAGAGAGTCTGAACAGTTACTCTCGACAGTACATCGGGGAAAGCAGAGAGTCTGAACAGTTACTCTCGACAGTACATCTGGGAAAGCAGAGAGTCTGAACAGTTACTCTCGACAGTACATCGGGGAAAGCAGATAGTCTGAACAGTTACTCTCGACAGTACATCGGGGAAAGCAGATAGTCTGAACAGTTACTCTCGACAGTACATCGGGGAAAGCAGAGAGTCAGAACAGTTACTCTCGACAGTACATCGGGGAAAGCAGATAGTCTGAACAGTTACTCTCGACAGTACATCGGGAAAGCAGATAGTCTGAACAGTTACTCTCGACAGTACATCGGGGAAAGCAGAGAGTCTGAACAGTTACTCCGACAGTACATCGGGGAAAGCAGAGAGTCTGAACAGTTACTCTCGACAGTACATCGGGGAAAGCAGATAGTCTGAACAGTTACTCTCGACAGTACATCGGGGAAAGCAGAGAGTCTGAACAGTTACTCTCGACAGTACATCGGGGAAAGCAGATAGTCTGAACAGTTACTCTCGACAGTACATCGGGGAAAGCAGAGAGTCTGAACAGTTACTCTCGACAGTACATCGGGGAAAGCAGAGAGTCTGAACAGTTACTCTCGACAGTACATCAGGGAAAGCAGAGAGTCTGAACAGTTACTCTCGACAGTACATCGGGGAAAACAGATAGTCTGAACAGTTACTCTCGACAGTACATCGGGAAAGCAGATAGTCTGAACAGTTACTCTCGACAGTACATCTGGGAAAGCAGAGAGTCTGAACAGTTACTCTTGACAGTACATCGGGGAAAGCAGATAGTCTGAACAGTTACTCTCGACAGTACATCGGGGAAAGCAGTTAGTCTGAACAGTTACTCCCGACAGTACATCGGGAAAGCAGAGAGTCTGAACAGTTACTCTCGACAGTACATCTGGGAAAGCAGATAGTCTGAACAGTTACTCTCGACAGTACATCGGGGAAAGCAGAGAGTCTGAACAGTTACTCTCGACAGTACATCGGGGAAAGCAGAGAGTCTGAACAGTTACTCTCGACAGTACATCTGGGAAAGCAGAGAGTCTGAACAGTTACTCTCGACAGTACATCGGGGAAAGCAGATAGTCTGAACAGTTACTCTCGACAGTACATCGGGGAAAGCAGATAGTCTGAACAGTGACTCTCGACAGTACATCGGGGAAAGCAGATAGTCTGAACAGTTACTCTCGACAGTACATCGGGGAAAGCAGAGAGTCTGAACAGTTACTCTCGAAAGTACATCGGGGAAAGCAGATAGTCTGAACAGTTACTCTCGACAGTACATCGGGGAAAGCAGAGAGTCTGAACAGTTACTCTCGACAGTACATCGGGGAAAGCAGATAGTCTGAACAGTTACTCTCGACAGTACATCGGGGAAAGCAGATAGTCTGAACAGTTACTCTCGACAGTACATCTGGGAAAGCAGAGAGTCTGAACAGTTACTCTCGACAGTACATCTGGGAAAGCAGATAGTCTGAACAGTTACTCTCGACAGTACATCGGGGAAAGCAGAGAGTCTGAACAGTTACTCCCGACAGTACATCTGGGAAAGCAGAGAGTCTGAACAGTTACTCTCGACAGTACATCGGGGAAAGCAGAGAGTCTGAACAGTTACTCTCGACAGTACATCGGGGAAAGCAGATAGTCTGAACAGTTACTCTCGACAGTACATCGGGGAAAGCAGATAGTCTGAACAGTTACTCTCGACAGTACATCGGGGAAAGCAGATAGTCTGAACAGTTACTCCCGACAGTACATCGGGGAAAGCAGATAGTCTGAACAGTTACTCTCAACAGTACATCGGGGAAAGCAGAGAGTCTGAACAGTTACTCTCGACAGTGCATCGGGGAAAGCAGAGAGTCTGAACAGTTACTCTCGACAGTACATCGGGGAAAGCAGAGAGTCTGAACAGTTACTCTCGACAGTACATCTGGGAAAGCAGAGAGTCTGAACAGTTACTATCGACAGGACATCGGGGAAAGCAGATAGTCTGAACAGTTACTCTCGACAGTACATCGGGGAAAGCAGAGAGTCTGAACAGTTACTCTCGACAGTACATCTGGGAAAGCAGAGAGTCTGAACAGTTACTCTCGACAGTACATCGGGGAAAGCAGATAGTCTGAACAGTTACTCTCGACAGTACATCGGGGAAAGCAGAGAGTCTGAACAGTTACTCTCGACAGTACATCGGGGAAAGCAGATAGTCTGAACAGTTACTCTCGACAGTACATCGGGGAAAACAGATAGTCTGAACAGTTACTCTCGACAGTACATCTGGGAAAGCAGAGAGTCTGAACAGTTACTTTCGACAGTACTTCGGGGAAAGCAGACAGTCTGAACAGTTACTCTCGACAGTACATCTGGGAAAGCAGAGAGTCTGAACAGTTACTCTCGACAGTACATCGGGGAAAGCAGAGAGTCTGAACAGTTACTCTCGACAGTACATCGGGGAAAGCAGAGAGTCTGAACAGTTACTCTCGACAGTACATCTGGGAAAGCAGAGAGTCTGAACAGTTACTCTCGACAGTACATCGGGGAAAGCAGATAGTCTGAACAGTTACTCTCGACAGTACATCGGGGAAAGCAGATAGTCTGAACAGTTACTCTCGACAGTACATCGGGGAAAGCAGATAGTCTGAACAGTTACTCTCGACAGTACATCGGGGAAAGCAGATAGTCTGAACAGTTACTCCCGACAGTACATCGGGGAAAGCAGAGAGTCTGAACAGTTACTATCGACAGCACATCGGGGAAAGGAGATAGTCTGAACAGTTACTCTCGACAGTACATCGGGGAAAGCAGAGAGTCTGAACAGTTACTCTCGACAGTACATCGGGGAAAGCAGATAGTCTGAACAGTTACTCTCGACAGTACATCTGGTAAAGCAGAGAGTCTGAACAGTTACTCTCGACAGTACGTCGGGGAAAGCAGATAGTCTGAACAGTTACTCTCTACAGTACATCGGGGAAAGCAGATAGTCTGAACAGTTACTCTCGACAGTACATCGGGGAAAGTAGAGAGTCTGAACAGTTACTCTCGACAGTACATCGGGGAAAGCAGATTGTCTGAACAGTTACTCTCGACAGTACATCGGGGAAAGCAGAGAGTCTGAACAGTTACTCTCGACAGTACATCTGGGAAAGCAGAGAGTCTGAACAGTTACTCTCGACAGTACATCGGGGAAAGCAGATAGTCTGAACAGTTACTCTCGACAGTACATCGGGGAAAGCAGAGAGTCTGAACAGTTACTCTCGAAAGTACATCGGGGAAAGCAGAGAGTCTGAACAGTTACTCTCAACAGTACATCGGGGAAAGCAGATAGTCTGAACAGTTACTCTCGACAGCACATCGGGGAAAGCAGATCGTCTGAACAGTTACTCTCGACAGTACATCTGGGAAAGCAGAGAGTCTGAACAGTTACTCTCGACAGTACATCGGGGAAAGCAGATAGTCTGAACAGTTACTCTCGACAGTACATCGGGGAAAGCAGAGAGTCTGAACAGTTACTCTCGACAGTACATCGGGGAAAGCAGATAGTCTGAACAGTTACTCTCGACAGTACATCTGGTAAAGCAGAGAGTCTGAACAGTTACTCTCGACAGTACGTCGGGGAAAGCAGATAGTCTGAACAGTTACTCTCGACAGTACATCGGGGAAAGCAGATAGTCTGAACAGTTACTCTCGACAGTACATCGGGGAAAGTAGAGAGTCTGAACAGTTACTCTCGACAGTACATCGGGGAAAGCAGATTGTCTGAACAGTTACTCTCGACAGTACAGCGGGGAAAGCAGAGAGTCTGAACAGTTACTCTCGACAGTACATCTGGGAAAGCAGAGAGTCTGAACAGTTACTCTCGACAGTACATCGGGGAAAGCAGATAGTCTGAACAGTTACTCTCGACAGTACATCGGGGAAAGCAGAGAGTCTGAACAGTTACTCTCGACAGTACATCGGGGAAAGCAGATAGTCTGAACAGTTACTCTCGACAGTACATCGGGGAAAGCAGATAGTCTGAACAGTTACTCTCGACAGTACATCGGGGAAAGCAGAGAGTCTGAACAGTTACTCTCGACAGTACATCGGGGAAAGCAGATAGTCTGAACAGTTACTCTCGACAGTACATCGGGGAAAGCAGAGAGTCTGAACAGTTACTCTCGACAGTACATCGGGGAAAGCAGATAGTCTGAACAGTTACTCTCGACAGTACATCGGGGAAAGCAGATAGTCTGAACAGTTACTCTCGACAGTACATCGGGGAAAGCAGAGAGTCTGAACAGTTACTCTCGACAGTACATCGGGGAAAGCAGATAGTCTGAACAGTTACTCTCGACAGTACATCGGGGAAAGCAGAGAGTCTGAACAGTTACTCTCGACAGTACATCGGGGAAAGCAGAGAGTCTGAACAGTTACTCTCGACAGTACATCGGGGAAAGCAGATAGTCTGAACAGTTACTCTCGACAGTACATCGGGGAAAGCAGAGAGTCTGAACAGTTACTCTCGACAGTACATCGGGGAAAGCAGATAGTCTGAACAGTTACTCCCGACAGTACATCGGGGAAAGCAGATAGTCTGAACAGTTACTCCCGACAGTACATCGGGGAAAGCAGATAGTCTGAACAGTTACTCTCGACAGTACATCGGGGAAAGCAGATAGTCTGAACAGTTACTCTCGACAGTACATCGGGGAAAGCAGATAGTCTGAACAGTTACTCTCGACAGTACATCGGGGAAAGCAGAGAGTCTGAACAGTTACTCTCGACAGTACATCGGGGAAAGCAGAGAGTCTGAACAGTTACTCTCGACAGTACATCGGGGAAAGCAGATCGTCTGAACAGTTACTCTCGACAGTACATCGGGGAAAGCAGAGAGTCTGAACAGTTACTCTCGACAGTACATCTGGGAAAGCAGAGAGTCTGAACAGTTACTCTCGACAGTACATCGGGGAAAGCAGATAGTCTGAACAGTTACTCTCGACAGTACATCTGGGAAAGCAGAGAGTCTGAACAGTTACTCTCGACAGTACATCGGGGAAAGCAGATAGTCTGAACAGTTACTCTCGACAGTACATCTGGTAAAGCAGAGAGTCTGAACAGTTACTCTCGACAGTACATCGGGGAAAGCAGAGAGTCTGAACAGTTACTCTCGAAAGTATATCGGGGAAAGCAGATAGTCTGAACAGTTACTCTCGACAGTACATCTGGTAAAGCAGAGAGTCTGAACAGTTACTCTCGACAGTACGTCGGGGAAAGCAGATAGTCTGAACAGTTACTCTCGACAGTACATCGGGGAAAGCAGATAGTCTGAACAGTTACTCTCGACAGTACATCGGGGAAAGCAGAGAGTCTGAACAGTTACTCTCGACAGTACATCGGGGAAAGCAGATTGTCTGAACAGTTACTCTCGACAGTACATCGGGGAAAGCAGATAGTCTGAACAGTTACTCTCGACAGTACATCGGGGAAAGCAGAGAGTCTGAACAGTTACTCTCGACAGTACATCGGGGAAAGCAGATAGTCTGAACAGTTACTCTCGACAGTACATCGGGGAAAGCAGATAGTCTGAACAGTTACTCTCGACAGTACATCGGGGAAAGCAGAGAGTCTGAACAGTTACTCCCAACAGTACATCGGGGAAAGCAGATAGTCTGAACAGTTACTCTCGACAGTACATCGGGGAAAGCAGAGAGTCTGAACAGTTACTCTCGATAGTGCATCGGGGAAAGCAGATAGTCTGAACAGTTACTCCCGACAGTACATCGGGGAAAGCAGATAGTCTGAACAGTTACTCTCGACAGTACATCGGGGAAAGCAGATAGTCTGAACAGTTACTCTCGACAGTACATCGGGGAAAGCAGAGAGTCTGAACAGTTACTCTCGACAGTACATCGGGGAAAGCAGATAGTCTGAACAGTTACTCTCGACAGCACATCGGGGAAAGCAGAGAGTCTGAACAGTTACTCTCGACAGTACATCTGGGAAAGCAGAGAGTCTGAACAGTTACTCTCGACAGTACATCGGGGAAAGCAGATAGTCTGAACAGTTACTCTCGACAGTACATCGGGGAAAACAGATAGTCTGAACAGTTACTCTCGACAGTACATCTGGGAAAGCAGAGAGTCTGAACAGTTACTCTCGACAGTACTTCGGGGAAAGCAGACAGTCTGAACAGTTACTCTCGACAGTACATCTGGGAAAGCAGAGAGTCTGAACAGTTACTCTCGACAGTACATCGGGGAAAGCAGAGAGTCTGAACAGTTACTCTCGACAGTACATCGGGGAAAGCAGATAGTCTGAACAGTTACTCTCGACAGTACATCTGGGAAAGCAGAGAGTCTGAACAGTTACTCTCGACAGTACATCGGGGAAAGCAGATAGTCTGAACAGTTACTCTCGACAGTACATCGGGGAAAGCAGATAGTCTGAACAGTTACTCTCGACAGTACATCTGGGAAAGCAGAGAGTCTGAACAGTTACTCTCGACAGTACATCGGGGAAAGCAGATAGTCTGAACAGTTACTCTCGACAGTACATCGGGGAAAGCAGTTAGTCTGAACAGTTACTCCCGACAGTACATCGGGGAAAGCAGAGAGTCTGAACAGTTACTCTCGACAGTACATCTGGGAAAGCAGATAGTCTGAACAGTTACTCTCGACAGTACATCGGGGAAAGCAGAGAGTCTGAACAGTTACTCTCGACAGTACATCGGGGAAAGCAGAGAGTCTGAACAGTTACTCTCGACAGTACATCTGGGAAAGCAGATAGTCTGAACAGTTACTCTCGACAGTACATCGGGGAAAGCAGAGAGTCTGAACAGTTACTCTCGACAGTACATCGGGGAAAGCAGAGAGTCTGAACAGTTACTCCCGACAGTACATCGGGGAAAGCAGAGAGTCTGAACAGTTACTCTCGACAGTACATCGGGGAAAGCAGATAGTCTGAACAGTTACTCTCGACAGTACATCGGGGAAAGCAGAGAGTCTGAACAGTTACTCTCGACAGTACATCGGGGAAAGCAGATAGTCTGAACAGTTACTCTCGACAGTACATCGGGGAAAGCAGATAGTCTGAACAGTTACTCTCGACAGTACATCTGGGAAAGCAGAGAGTCTGAACAGTTACTCTCGACAGTACATCGGGGAAAGCAGATAGTCTGAACAGTTACTCTCGACAGTACATCGGGGAAAGCAGATAGTCTGAACAGTTACTCTCGACAGTACATCGGGGAAAGCAGATAGTCTGAACAGTTACTCTCGACAGCACATCGGGGAAAGCAGAGAGTCTGAACAGTTACTCTCGACAGTACATCGGGGAAAGCAGATAGTCTGAACAGTTACTCTCGACAGTACATCGGGGAAAGCAGAGAGTCTGAACAGTTACTCTCGACAGTACATCGGGGAAAGCAGATAGTCTGAACAGTTACTCTCGACAGTACATCGGGGAAAGCAGATAGTCTGAACAGTTACTCTCGACAGTACATCTGGGAAAGCAGAGAGTCTGAACAGTTACTCTCGACAGTACATCTGGGAAAGCAGATAGTCTGAACAGTTACTCTCGACAGTACATCTGGGAAAGCAGAGAGTCTGAACAGTTACTCTCGACAGTACATCGGGGAAAGCACAGAGTCTGAACAGTTACTCTCGACAGTGCATCGGGGAAAGCAGAGAGTCTGAACAGTTACTCTCGACAGTACATCGGGGAAAGCAGAGAGTCTGAACAGTTACTCTCGACAGTACATCGGGGAAGGCAGATAGTCTGAACAGTTACTCTCGACAGTACATCGGGGAAAGCAGATAGTCTGAACAGTTACTCTTGACAGTACATCGGGGAAAGCAGAGAGTCTGAACAGTTACACTCGACAGTACATCTGGGAAAGCAGAGAGTCTGAACAGTTACTCTCGACAGTACATCGGGGAAAGCAGAGAGTCTGAACAGTTACTCTCGACAGTACATCGGGGAAAGCAGAGAGTCTGAACAGTTACTCTCGACAGTACATCGGGGAAAGCAGATAGTCTGAACAGTTACTCTCGACAGTACATCAGGGAAAGCAGAGAGTCTGAACAGTTACTCTCGACAGTACATCGGGGAAAGCAGATAGTCTGAACAGTTACTCTCGACAGTACATCGGGGAAAGCAGATAGTCTGAACAGTTACTCTCGACAGTACATCGGGGAAAGCAGAGAGTCTGAACAGTTACTCTCGACAGTACATCGGGGAAAGCAGAGAGTCTGAACAGTTACTCTCGACAGTACATCTGGGAAAGCAGATAGTCTGAACAGTTACTCTCGACAGTACATCGGGGAAAGCAGAGAGTCTGAACAGTTACTCCCGACAGTACATCTGGGAAAGCAGAGAGTCTGAACAGTTACTCTCGACAGTACATCGGGGAAAGCAGATAGTCTGAACAGTTACTCCCGACAGTACATCGGGGGAAAGCAGATAGTCTGAACAGTTACTCTCAACAGTACATCGGGGAAAGCAGAGAGTCTGAACAGTTACTCTCGACAGTGCATCGGGGAAAGCAGAGAGTCTGAACAGTTACTCTCGACAGTACATCGGGGAAAGCAGAGAGTCTGAACAGTTACTCTCGACAGTACATCTGGGAAAGCAGAGAGTCTGAACAGTTACTCTCGACAGTACATCGGGGAAAGCAGATAGTCTGAACAGTTACTCTCGACAGTACATCGGGGAAAGCAGAGAGTCTGAACAGTTACTCTCGACAGTACATCGGGGAAAGCAGAGAGTCTGAACAGTTACTCTCGACAGTACATCGGGGAAAGCAGATAGTCTGAACAGTTACTCTCGACAGTACATCGGGGAAAGCAGAGTCTGAACAGTTACTCTCGACAGTACTTCGGGGAAAGCAGACAGTCTGAACAGTTACTCTCGACAGTACATCTGGGAAAGCAGAGAGTCTGAACAGTTACTCTCGACAGTACATCGGGGAAAGCAGAGAGTCTGAACAGTTACTCTCGACAGTACATCGGGGAAAGCAGATAGTCTGAACAGTTACTCTCGACAGTACATCTGGGAAAGCAGAGAGTCTGAACAGTTACTCTCGACAGTACATCGGGGAAAGCAGATAGTCTGAACAGTTACTCTCGACAGTACATCGGGGAAAGCAGATAGTCTGAACAGTTACTCTCGACAGTACATCTGGGAAAGCAGAGAGTCTGAACAGTTACTCTCGACAGTACATCGGGGAAAGCAGATAGTCTGAACAGTTACTCTCGACAGTACATCGGGGAAAGCAGTTAGTCTGAACAGTTACTCCCGACAGTACATCGGGGAAAGCAGAGAGTCTGAACAGTTACTCTCGACAGTACATCTGGGAAAGCAGATAGTCTGAACAGTTACTCTCGACAGTACATCGGGGAAAGCAGAGAGTCTGAACAGTTACTCTCGACAGTACATCGGGGAAAGCAGAGAGTCTGAACAGTTACTCTCGACAGTACATCGGGGAAAGCAGAGAGTCTGAACAGTTACTCTCGACAGTACATCGGGGAAAGCAGATAGTCTGAACAGTTACTCTCGACAGTACATCGGGGAAAGCAGATAGTCTGAACAGTTACTCTCGACAGTACATCGGGGAAAGCAGATAGTCTGAACAGTTACTCTCGACAGTACATCGGGGAAAGCAGAGAGTCTGAACAGTTACTCTCGACAGTACATCGGGGAAAGCAGATAGTCTGAACAGTTACTCTCGACAGTACATCGGGGAAAGCAGAGAGTCTGAACAGTTACTCTCGACAGTACATCGGGGAAAGCAGATAGTCTGAACAGTTACTCTCGACAGTACATCGGGGAAAGCAGATAGTCTGAACAGTTACTCTCGACAGTACATCGGGGAAAGCAGAGAGTCTGAACAGTTACTCCCGACAGTACATCTGGGGAAAGCAGAGAGTCTGAACAGTTACTCTCGACAGTACATCGGGGAAAGCAGAGAGTCTGAACAGTTACTCTCGACAGTACATCGGGGAAAGCAGATAGTCTGAACAGTTACTCTCGACAGTACATCGGGGAAAGCAGATAGTCTGAACAGTTACTCTCGACAGTACATCGGGGAAAGCAGATAGTCTGAACAGTTACTCCCGACAGTACATCGGGGAAAGCAGATAGTCTGAACAGTTACTCTCAACAGTACATCGGGGAAAGCAGAGAGTCTGAACAGTTACTCTCGACAGTGCATCGGGGAAAGCAGAGAGTCTGAACAGTTACTCTCGACAGTACATCGGGGAAAGCAGAGAGTCTGAACAGTTACTCTCGACAGTACATCTGGGAAAGCAGAGAGTCTGAACAGTTACTCTCGACAGTACATCGGGGAAAGCAGATAGTCTGAACAGTTACTCTCGACAGTACATCAGGGAAAGCAGAGAGTCTGAACAGTTACTCTCGACAGTACATCTGGGGAAAGCAGAGAGTCTGAACAGTTACTCTCGACAGTACATCGGGGAAAGCAGATAGTCTGAACAGTTACTCTCGACAGTACATCGGGGAAAGCAGAGAGTCTGAACAGTTACTCTCGACAGTACATCGGGGAAAGCAGATAGTCTGAACAGTTACTCTCGACAGTACATCGGGGAAAGCAGAGAGTCTGAACAGTTACTCTCGACAGTACATCGGGGAAAGCAGAGAGTCTGAACAGTTACTCTCGACAGTACATCGGGGAAAGCAGATAGTCTGAACAGTTACTCTCGACAGTACATCGGGGAAAACAGATAGTCTGAACAGTTACTCTCGACAGTACATCTGGGAAAGCAGAGAGTCTGAACAGTTACTCTCGACAGTACTTCGGGGAAAGCAGACAGTCTGAACAGTTACTCTCGACAGTACATCTGGGAAAGCAGAGAGTCTGAACAGTTACTCTCGACAGTACATCGGGGAAAGCAGAGAGTCTGAACAGTTACTCTCGACAGTACATCGGGGAAAGCAGATAGTCTGAACAGTTACTCTCGACAGTACATCGGGGAAAGCAGATAGTCTGAACAGTTACTCTCAACAGTACATCGGGGAAAGCAGAGAGTCTGAACAGTTACTCTCGACAGTGCATCGGGGAAAGCAGAGAGTCTGAACAGTTACTCTCGACAGTACATCGGGGAAAGCAGAGAGTCTGAACAGTTACTCTCGACAGTACATCTGGGAAAGCAGAGAGTCTGAACAGTTACTCTCGACAGTACATCGGGGAAAGCAGATAGTCTGAACAGTTACTCTCGACAGTACATCGGGGAAAGCAGATAGTCTGAACAGTTACTCTCGACAGTACATCGGGGAAAGCAGAGAGTCAGAACAGTTACTCTCGACAGTACATCGGGGAAAGCAGATAGTCTGAACAGTTACTCTCGACAGTACATCGGGGAAAGCAGAGAGTCTGAACAGTTACTCCCGACAGTACATCGGGGAAAGCAGAGAGTCTGAACAGTTACTCTCGACAGTACATCGGGGAAAGCAGATAGTCTGAACAGTTACTCTCGACAGTACATCGGGGAAAGCAGAGAGTCTGAACAGTTACTCTCGACAGAACATCGGGGAAAGCAGATAGTCTGAACAGTTACTCTCGACAGTACATCGGGGAAAGCAGAGAGTCTGAACAGTTACTCTCGACAGTACATCGGGGAAAGCAGAGAGTCTGAACAGTTACTCTCGACAGTACATCGGGAAAGCAGATAGTCTGAACAGTTACTCTCGACAGTACATCGGGGAAAGCAGAGTCTGAACAGTTACTCTCGACAGTACTTCGGGGAAAGCAGACAGTCTGAACAGTTACTCTCGACAGTACATCTGGGAAAGCAGAGAGTCTGAACAGTTACTCTCGACAGTACATCGGGGAAAGCAGAGAGTCTGAACAGTTACTCTCGACAGTACATCTGGGAAAGCAGAGAGTCTGAACAGTTACTCTCGACAGTACATCGGGGAAAGCAGATAGTCTGAACAGTTACTCTCGACAGTACATCGGGGAAAGCAGATAGTCTGAACAGTTACTCTCGACAGTAACATCGGGGAAAGCAGAGAGTCAGAACAGTTACTCTCGACAGTACATCGGGGAAAGCAGATAGTCTGAACAGTTACTCTCGACAGTACATCGGGGAAAGCAGAGAGTCTGAACAGTTACTCCCGACAGTACATCGGGGAAAGCAGAGAGTCTGAACAGTTACTCTCGACAGTACATCGGGGAAAGCAGATAGTCTGAACAGTTACTCTCGACAGTACATCGGGGAAAGCAGAGAGTCTGAACAGTTACTCTCGACAGAACATCGGGGAAAGCAGATAGTCTGAACAGTTACTCTCGACAGTACATCGGGGAAAGCAGAGAGTCTGAACAGTTTACTCTCGACAGTACATCGGGGAAAGCAGAGAGTCTGAACAGTTACTCTCGACAGTACATCGGGGAAAGCAGATAGTCTGAACAGTTACTCTCGACAGTACATCGGGGAAAGCAGAGTCTGAACAGTTACTCTCGACAGTACTTCGGGGAAAGCAGACAGTCTGAACAGTTACTCTCGACAGTACATCTGGGAAAGCAGAGAGTCTGAACAGTTACTCTCGACAGTACATCGGGGAAAGCAGAGAGTCTGAACAGTTACTCTCGACAGTACATCGGGGAAAGCAGATAGTCTGAACAGTTACTCTCGACAGTACATCTGGGAAAGCAGAGAGTCTGAACAGTTACTCTCGACAGTACATCGGGGAAAGCAGATAGTCTGAACAGTTACTCTCGACAGTACATCGGGGAAAGCAGATAGTCTGAACAGTTACTCTCGACAGTACATCTGGGAAAGCAGAGAGTCTGAACAGTTACTCTCGACAGTACATCGGGGAAAGCAGATAGTCTGAACAGTTACTCTCGACAGTACATCGGGGAAAGCAGATAGTCTGAACAGTTACTCTCGACAGTACATCGGGGAAAGCAGAGAGTCTGAACAGTTACTCTCGACAGTACATCGGGGAAAGCAGATAGTCTGAACAGTTACTCTCGACAGTACATCGGGGAAAGCAGAGAGTCTGAACAGTTACTCTCGACAGTACATCGGGGAAAGCAGAGAGTCTGAACAGTTACTCTCGACAGTACATCTGGGAAAGCAGAGTCTGAACAGTTACTCTCGACAGTACATCGGGGAAAGCAGATAGTCTGAACAGTTACTCTCGACAGTACATCGGGGAAAGCAGATAGTCTGAACAGTTACTCTCGACAGTACATCGGGGAAAGCAGATAGTCTGAACAGTTACTCTCGACAGTACATCGGGGAAAGCAGAGAGTCTGAACAGTTACTCTCGACAGTACATCGGGGAAAGCAGATAGTCTGAACAGTTACTCTCGACAGTACATCGGGGAAAGCAGAGAGTCTGAACAGTTACTCTCGACAGTACATCGGGGAAAGCAGATAGTCTGAACAGTTACTCTCGACAGTACATCGGGGAAAGCAGATAGTCTGAACAGTTACTCTCGACAGTACATCTGGGAAAGCAGAGAGTCTGAACAGTTACTCTCGACAGTACATCTGGGAAAGCAGATAGTCTGAACAGTTACTCTCGACAGTACATCGGGGAAAGCAGAGAGTCTGAACAGTTACTCTCGACAGTACATCTGGGAAAGCAGAGAGTCTGAACAGTTACTCTCGACAGTACATCGGGGAAAGCAGAGAGTCTGAACAGTTACTCTCGACAGTACATCGGGGAAAGCAGATAGTCTGAACAGTTACTCTCGACAGTACATCGGGGAAAGCAGATAGTCTGAACAGTTACTCTCGACAGTACATCGGGGGAAAGCAGATAGTCTGAACAGTTACTCTCGACAGTACATCGGGGAAAGCAGATAGTCTGAACAGTTACTCTCGACAGTACATCGGGGAAAGCAGAGAGTCTGAACAGTTACTCTCGACAGTACATCGGGGAAAGCAGATAGTCTGAACAGTTACTCTCGACAGTACATCGGGGAAAGCAGAGAGTCTGAACAGTTACTCTCGACAGTACATCTGGGAAAGCAGAGAGTCTGAACAGTTACTCTCGACAGTACATCGGGGAAAGCAGATAGTCTGAACAGTTACTCTCGACAGTACATCGGGGGAAAGCAGAGAGTCTGAACAGTTACTCTCGACAGTACATCGGGGAAAGCAGAGAGTCTGAACAGTTACTCTCGACAGTACATCGGGGAAAGCAGATAGTCTGAACAGTTACTCTCGACAGTACATCGGGGAAAGCAGAGAGTCTGAACAGTTACTCTCGACAGTACATCGGGGAAAGCAGATAGTCTGAACAGTTACTCTCGACAGTACATCGGGGAAAGCAGAGAGTCTGAACAGTTACTCTCGACAGTACATCGGGGAAAGCAGATAGTCTGAACAGTTACTCTCGACAGTACATCGGGGAAAGCAGATAGTCTGAACAGTTACTCTCGACAGTACATCTGGGAAAGCAGAGAGTCTGAACAGTTACTCTCGACAGTACATCGGGGAAAGCAGAGAGTCTGAACAGTTACTCTCGACAGTACATCTGGGAAAGCAGAGAGTCTGAACAGTTACTCTCGACAGTACATCGGGGAAAGCAGATAGTCTGAACAGTTACTCTCGACAGTACATCGGGGAAAGCAGAGAGTCTGAACAGTTACTCTCGACAGTACATCGGGGAAAGCAGATAGTCTGAACAGTTACTCTCGACAGTACATCGGGGAAAGCAGAGAGTCTGAACAGTTACTCTCGACAGTACATCGGGGAAAGCAGATAGTCTGAACAGTTACTCTCGACAGTACATCGGGGAAAGCAGATAGTCTGAACAGTTACTCTCGACAGTACATCGGGGAAAGCAGAGAGTCTGAACAGTTACTCTCGACAGTACATCGGGGAAAGCAGATAGTCTGAACAGTTACTCTCGACAGTACATCGGGGAAAGCAGAGAGTCTGAACAGTTACTCTCGACAGTACATCTGGGAAAGCAGAGAGTCTGAACAGTTACTCTCGACAGTACATCGGGGAAAGCAGAGAGTCTGAACAGTTACTCTCGACAGTACATCGGGGAAAGCAGAGAGTCTGAACAGTTACTCTCGACAGTACATCGGGGAAAGCAGATAGTCTGAACAGTTACTCTCGACAGTACATCGGGGAAAGCAGATAGTCTGAACAGTTACTCTCGACAGTACATCGGGGAAAGCAGATAGTCTGAACAGTTACTCTCGACAGTACATCGGGGAAAGCAGAGAGTCTGAACAGTTACTCTCGACAGTACATCGGGGAAAGCAGAGAGTCTGAACAGTTACTCTCGACAGTACATCGGGGAAAGCAGAGAGTCTGAACAGTTACTCTCGACAGTACATCTGGGAAAGCAGAGAGTCTGAACAGTTACTCTCGACAGTACATCGGGGAAAGCAGATAGTCTGAACAGTTACTCTCGACAGTACATCGGGGAAAGCAGAGAGTCTGAACAGTTACTCTCGACAGTACATCTGGGGAAAGCAGAGAGTCTGAACAGTTACTCTCGACAGTACATCGGGGAAAGCAGATAGTCTGAACAGTTACTCTCGACAGTACATCGGGGAAAGCAGAGAGTCTGAACAGTTACTCTCGACAGTACATCGGGGAAAGCAGATAGTCTGAACAGTTACTCTCGACAGTACATCGGGGAAAGCAGAGAGTCTGAACAGTTACTCTCGACAGTACATCGGGGAAAGCAGATAGTCTGAACAGTTACTCTCGACAGTACATCGGGGAAAGCAGATAGTCTGAACAGTTACTCTCGACAGTACATCGGGGAAAGCAGAGAGTCTGAACAGTTACTCTCGACAGTACTTCGGGGAAAGCAGACAGTCTGAACAGTTACTCTCGACAGTACATCTGGGAAAGCAGAGAGTCTGAACAGTTACTCTCGACAGTACATCGGGGAAAGCAGAGAGTCTGAACAGTTACTCTCGACAGTACATCGGGGAAAGCAGATAGTCTGAACAGTTACTCTCGACAGTACATCTGGGAAAGCAGAGAGTCTGAACAGTTACTCTCGACAGTACATCGGGGAAAGCAGATAGTCTGAACAGTTACTCTCGACAGTACATCGGGGAAAGCAGATAGTCTGAACAGTTACTCTCGACAGTACATCTGGGAAAGCAGAGAGTCTGAACAGTTACTCTCGACAGTACATCGGGGAAAGCAGATAGTCTGAACAGTTACTCTCGACAGTACATCGGGGAAAGCAGATAGTCTGAACAGTTACTCTCGACAGTACATCGGGGAAAGCAGAGAGTCTGAACAGTTACTCTCGACAGTACATCTGGGAAAGCAGATAGTCTGAACAGTTACTCTCGACAGTACATCGGGGGAAAGCAGAGAGTCTGAACAGTTACTCTCGACAGTACATCGGGAAAGCAGAGAGTCTGAACAGTTACTCTCGACAGTACATCTGGGAAAGCAGAGAGTCTGAACAGTTACTCTCGACAGTACATCGGGGAAAGCAGATAGTCTGAACAGTTACTCTCGACAGTACATCGGGGAAAGCAGATAGTCTGAACAGTTACTCTCGACAGTACATCGGGGAAAGCAGATAGTCTGAACAGTTACTCTCGACAGTACATCGGGGAAAGCAGAGAGTCTGAACAGTTACTCTCGACAGTACATCGGGGAAAGCAGATAGTCTGAACAGTTACTCTCGACAGTACATCGGGGAAAGCAGAGAGTCTGAACAGTTACTCTCGACAGTACATCGGGGAAAGCAGATAGTCTGAACAGTTACTCTCGACAGTACATCGGGGAAAGCAGATAGTCTGAACAGTTACTCTCGACAGTACATCTGGGAAAGCAGAGAGTCTGAACAGTTACTCTCGACAGTACATCTGGGAAAGCAGATAGTCTGAACAGTTACTCTCGACAGTACATCTGGGAAAGCAGAGAGTCTGAACAGTTACTCTCGACAGTACATCGGGGAAAGCACAGAGTCTGAACAGTTACTCTCGACAGTACATCGCGGAAAGCAGAGAGTCTGAACAGTTACTCTCGACAGTACATCGGGGAAAGCAGAGAGTCTGAACAGTTACTCTCGACAGTACATCGGGGAAAGCAGATAGTCTGAACAGTTACTCTCGACAGTACATCTGGGAAAGCAGATAGTCTGAACAGTTACTCTCGACAGTACATCGGGGAAAGCAGAGAGTCTGAACAGTTACTCTCGACAGTACATCTGGGAAAGCAGAGAGTCTGAACAGTTACTCTCGACAGTACATCGGGGAAAGCAGAGAGTCTGAACAGTTACTCTCGACAGTACATCGGGGAAAGCAGATAGTCTGAACAGTTACTCTCGACAGTACATCGGGGAAAGCAGAGAGTCTGAACAGTTACTCTCGACAGTACATCGGGGAAAGCAGAGAGTCTGAACAGTTACTCTCGACAGTACATCGGGGAAAGCAGATAGTCTGAACAGTTACTCTCGACAGTACATCGGGGAAAGCAGAGAGTCTGAACAGTTACTCTCGACAGTACATCGGGGAAAGCAGAGAGTCTGAACAGTTACTCTCGACAGTACATCGGGGAAAGCAGATAGTCTGAACAGTTACTCTCGACAGTACATCTGGGAAAGCAGAGAGTCTGAACAGTTACTCTCGACAGTACATCGGGGAAAGCAGATAGTCTGAACAGTTACTCTCGACAGTACATCGGGGAAAGCAGATAGTCTGAACAGTTACTCTCGACAGTACATCGGGGAAAGCAGAGAGTCTGAACAGTTACTCTCGACAGTACATCTGGGAAAGCAGATAGTCTGAACAGTTACTCTCGACAGTACATCGGGGAAAGCAGAGAGTCTGAACAGTTACTCTCGACAGTACATCGGGGAAAGCAGAGAGTCTGAACAGTTACTCTCGACAGTACATCTGGGAAAGCAGAGAGTCTGAACAGTTACTCTCGACAGTACATCGGGGAAAGCAGAGAGTCTGAACAGTTACTCTCGACAGTACATCGGGGAAAGCAGATAGTCTGAACAGTTACTCTCGACAGTACATCGGGAAAGCAGATAGTCTGAACAGTTACTCTCGACAGTACATCGGGGAAAGCAGAGAGTCTGAACAGTTACACTCGACAGTTACATCTGGGAAAGCAGAGAGTCTGAACAGTTACTCTCGACAGTACATCGGGGAAAGCAGAGAGTCTGAACAGTTACTCTCGACAGTACATCGGGGAAAGCAGATAGTCTGAACAGTTACTCTCGACAGTACATCGGGGAAAGCAGAGAGTCTGAACAGTTACTCTCGACAGTACATCGGGGAAAGCAGAGAGTCTGAACAGTTACTCTCGACAGTACATCGGGGAAAGCAGATAGTCTGAACAGTTACTCTCGACAGTACATCGGGGAAAGCAGAGAGTCTGAACAGTTACTCTCGACAGTACATCGGGGAAAGCAGAGAGTCTGAACAGTTACTCTCGACAGTACATCGGGGAAAGCAGATAGTCTGAACAGTTACTCTCGACAGTACATCGGGGAAAGCAGAGAGTCTGAACAGTTACTCTCGACAGTACATCGGGGAAAGCAGATAGTCTGAACAGTTACTCTCGACAGTACATCGGGGAAAGCAGATAGTCTGAACAGTTACTCTCGACAGTACATCGGGGAAAGCAGAGAGTCTGAACAGTTACTCTCGACAGTACATCTGGGAAAGCAGATAGTCTGAACAGTTACTCTCGACAGTACATCGGGGAAAGCAGAGAGTCTGAACAGTTACTCTCGACAGTACATCGGGGAAAGCAGATAGTCTGAACAGTTACTCTCGACAGTACATCTGGGAAAGCAGAGAGTCTGAACAGTTACTCTCGACAGTACATCGGGGAAAGCAGATAGTCTGAACAGTTACTCTCGACAGTACATCGGGGAAAGCAGATAGTCTGAACAGTTACTCTCGACAGTACATCGGGGAAAGCAGATAGTCTGAACAGTTACTCTCGACAGTACATCGGGGAAAGCAGAGAGTCTGAACAGTTACTCTCGACAGTACATCGGGGAAAGCAGATAGTCTGAACAGTTACTCTCGACAGTACATCGGGGAAAGCAGAGAGTCTGAACAGTTACTCTCGACAGTACATCGGGAAAGCAGATAGTCTGAACAGTTACTCTCGACAGTACATCTGGGAAAGCAGAGAGTCTGAACAGTTACTCTCGACAGTACATCGGGGAAAGCAGAGAGTCTGAACAGTTACTCTCGACAGTACATCTGGGGAAAGCAGATAGTCTGAACAGTTACTCTCGACAGTACATCGGGGAAAGCAGAGAGTCTGAACAGTTACTCTCGACAGTACATCGGGGAAAGCAGAGAGTCTGAAC